>NC_052518.1:76152006-76271145 GCF_014356525.2 Nilaparvata lugens | reverse complement strand
TTAGTCCGCAAACAACACAAGCGAGAGAGCACGAGCAAGAAGGAATCGCGCTACTGTGAAAGAATGGGTTTTGTTGTGTATAACAACCTGAAGTCAGGTGCGGCAAGTAGGAGGGAGTGGAGTGGCGGTGCTAGTAGGACTGCTTTTAGCATGCAGCAACAATTGCCGACACCGGTTAGTACTTATCAGTCCGTTAAACTGATAACACATAATCGAGCAAGGTTTTTAGATAAGCTTGGTTTTAAAGTGAATTGGAAATATGTCATCAAAACAAGCGGCGGCAGCGGCTGCAATTAGTGACATACTAAATGTTGAACAAGACATACACTATTATTCAGATATAACAAAATTTGATTATCATACGCATGCGCCGTATGGTAATTTGAAATTTAATAACAATGATGAAATACGTTTGTCGAAATCGTCTCATGACCTTATTTCATTAGTTGCAAAATCTTTTCTTATTGTTGAGGGGAAAATTACATGTACAAAACCGCCAGCAAAAGACAAACCTGATGATCCGCCGGTCGAGGCTGTATATACGCTCAGTTCAAATGCAGTAGCACATATGTTTGATGAGATACGATTTGAGTTGGCAGGTACAGTCGTTGCAAAGAGTCGACTAGTAGGTATTACTTCTAATATTAAATCATATTTAGTGAAACAACTAAACGATAAAAATACATATAATTTAGCAGGTTTCACTGATAGTGCATCAACACTAACTAATAATACTTTTGCTTATTGCATACCGTTGAAATTACTTCTGCCATTTTTCGAAGATTTTCAACATGTAATTTTGAATATGAGACAAGAGCTTGTGCTTTTGAGATCTGCAACAGATATTAATTGTATTCAGTCGCCACAAGCAACATCAATGTCATTGGAAATAACAAAATTGCTTTGGAAAGTGCCCTATATTCATGTAGATGATCATTTAAGATTGAAATTTCTGAAAATTGTTGATCAGGATAGGCCATTGAAAATTGCATTCAGAAAATGGGATATCCACGAATATCCTCAGCTGCCGAGCATGTTAGCACGATTTGGACTATAAAGACAGCTTCAAAAGCTGATACACCGCGATTTGTAATATTAGCATTTCAGACAAACAGGAAAAATGTAATGGGAAAGTCAATGTCAAAATTTGATATGTGCAAATTGCATGATGTTAACTTTTCCTGAATAGTGAATATCTGCCGTATGATTGTATAAATGGAAACAAACAACTTTTGTACAAAATGTTTATAGAATTTGCACCTAGCTATTATAATTTAGGACTTCATACTGATTATGGTACAGTTGTAGATTATAAAACTTTTACTGATTGCTGTCCAATAATTGTACTAGATTGTTCACATCAAGCTGATCATTTAACATCGTCAACAGACATTCGATTGGAAATGGGATTTACAGAAAATGTGCCAAATTTAACAACTGCATATTGTATTTTGATAAGTGACACATTAGTAGAATACAAACCATTGAGTGCATTAGTTCGTGAAGTACAGTAATTTGACGTAAGAGCGAGCTTTAATTATGCATGAAGGTGTGAAGGAGGAGGGGGGTATATAAAAGTGCGTGTATGAACAGTAATTACATCAGTGTTCAGTTGTAATGTGTTCTTATAGCTTGAATAATAACATAGATATTCCTCAGTCGTCGTCGTCGTCGTTATCATCATCATCATCATCATCATTGTCATCATTGACAAAAGAAAAATTTGATGCATTTGTACATAGAATGTGTGCATGCACCGACGGACAACAGAAAATGGACGATGATGAGCAAGTATCAACAAAATTTCGAGACTTTGGCATACAATGCGACTTGGATAAAGAAGAAGAATTGGAGAAGGAGGCGGCAAGAATTGAGGAGGAGGAGAAGAATGTACGAGAGACGAAGAATAATGTTCGTGAAGAAGAATGGGACAGGTTTTCTATTGAAAAGAAAAATGATGACATTGATTTTCCTTTTGCTGTAGTCGAGTTTCATTTTTTCAAAAGTGATGATAATTTTATCATTATTAAAGAGGTAGCCATAATCGATTACAAACGACGACATATTGTGCTACACTTTAAATCACCATTTCCGAAAACATTACTGAGTAGAAAAATGTACCACGATGTCAGCTGGCTTGAACATAACTATCATAAAATTAGATGGGACCAAGGCAACTTAATTTACACTGACGCGCTGCTTGCTTCATATTTGCAAAATTATACCACAATCTATACAAAGGGAAGAGAAAAAGCACAGTTTTTGAAAAGGTTACACGACAATGTGCTTACTATGCCGGAGGATATTCAAAAACCGGACTATACAATGTTTGAAAATTCTTGGTGTTTTAGTGTATGCAAAATTCATAACAAATCGTCCAATGCCCGGTGTGCGCTTTTCAGTGCGTTTCATTATTTGACAATCTTGATGTGTAACAAGCAAACAAAGGGAATGGAGAATAGTGCTGCTTTTATGACGATGCCTACAAACAATATGAGTTCATTGAATCGTAATGCTGCTGCTGATATCGATTATACATGCGAAAATAATAGAATGGAAAGTATGAAACATTGTAAACTGCTAACTAAACAACGAAGACGCAACTATGCCCGACAAGGTTTTTATTTTGATGGGGAAAGCATTCTGTGTGTTTATTGTGGATTTGATTTGATTTCGCATAAAGCGAGAGTATGCAGTCTGACCTGTAGCGAAAATGTAGGTAGTGGTGGAAGGGAGAAGCGAAAAGCAATAAATTTTACTGTTCTAGTACCACTCATTTAGAGTACCTTCGGTAGCAGCAGCAGATTGAAGAGCTATAATGAATCCACAAACTTGGACTTATGCGCCAGAATGTTTAGAAATTAAATTACAAAACTACATTGAATGGTATGATTTGTGTCAAAAAGCAATAGAGACAAAAAACAGTAGTATTGCTAGACAATTGAAAGCAATATTTCTAAATACAGTTAATATTAACGATATCAGTGATTACTTAGCTTATTACAGACCCTTTAGTTTGAATGTAAACAAGCTAATAAGAATTGAAGAAGAAATTTTAAGATCGCTCGAGGTGAACAGAGGAGAAGAAGATGCAGCTAGCTGTAAAGAAGAAGAAGAAGAGGTTAAGGTGAACAGCATTTGTGGAGAAGAAAGGAATGCGGCTACATGTAAAGAAGAAGAAGAAGAAGGTAGAAAGCGAGAGTGCGTGTAAGGGTGACGGAGGGGAGTCAACATCATGATGCGGCGGAGGGGAGACGAAGTCAACAGAAGGAATGTGTAAAGGTGAGAGGAGGCGTGGCGGAGGGGAGAACGAGTCAACAGAAGGAATGTGTAAAAGTGACAGTGGAAGGAGTCAACAGGAAACGGAATGTGTAAAGGAGGCGGTTGTGGGGGACTGCTGGCTTAACAGGTTTGTGTGTGCTCAGTCTTTAACCGACAACACACATTGAAGCAAGCATAGCTTGTTACTCTTGCACTCGAACACGCGCGCGGTAAGCTTTTATTATGGATCACCATCATCAGAGAAGCAACACCAGCACTGGAAATGATAGACTTTTTAGTATGAAGTCATTCAATTATATTTCGAAAACTGAATATCCAACGGTCTCACTCAAAGATCTTGACCATGATTTGGGGTACCGTGTTGTACACGCTAGATTGGTGAGAACACAGCAGGGACAGCGAATCATAATGAGGTTATACGATCATGACAGCAATGGTGACTATTATTGCGAAGTTTACTTACCTGAGAAATTTCTGAGTGTATTGAATCTCCAAACACTTGAGGGTTTCAACAAACAAAAACTCTATCTGAAGTGTGTACAGCGAGAAGGTAAATCGCCTCTTGTTCTTCTAGAAGAAGAAAGGAATATATGAAATAGAAAAAAAAAAAAAAAACAACCTATTCCCATCATTGATTGTGCAATAGGCCTAATGTTGATTAATACTTTGTAATGAATAACTATAGTAGTATGTAGAATAGATTAGCCTATCTATATACATCCTATTATAGTGACATTCAATTAGAGTTTTCTCAATATGGGGATAGCACATTAAAAAAAGCGCCACCATTCCTTTTACAGCATAGTGTGGGGAAAATGACATCTCATACTAACAAATATGAAATGTAATTTTTTTCATTCTTCCTGTGGTGGAGGAAAAAAGGAACATATTGTTGTGCAATAGGCCTAATGTTGATTAACACTTTGTAATGAATAACTATAGTAGTATGTAGAATAGATTAGCCTATCTATATACATCCTATTATAGCGACATTCAATTAGAGTTTTCTCAATATGGGGAAAGCACATTAAAAAAAGCGCCACCATTCCTTTTACAGCATAGTGTGGGGAAAATGACATCTCATACAAACAAATATGAAATGTAATTTTTTTCATTCTTCCTGTGGTGGAGGAAAACAAGGAACATATTATTGTAGTTTAATTTGCATCAAACTTTGAGCGCTAGTAGTGTAGTTTGAGAGTTTAGCGCTAGTAGTGTAGTTTGAGAGTTTAGATATCTGTGATTTTAAAGATTTTAAAGATTTTAAATGTGGGGATATTTTTAATATGCTAATTGGCACCACTTGAAGCAGGTGTTAACTAGGGCAGATGTCAGTTGCAAACACCTGCTACAACAAAGATGGCCGTCGGGGGCTGGGGAACCTATTGGTTGGGGGTGGGGGATTGCAGATGACAGAACACCTGCTACAACAAAGATGGCCGTCGGGGGCACTTCCTGGGTAGGGGAACCTCTTCCTCTTGGTTGGGGCGGGGACTTTGGTGGGGGACAAAATGGCCGACACTAGGGAAGGGGGGTGGAGGGCCGCCATTTTGACCATGCCCCCTCGCTTCCTATTGGCTGGGGGCGGGGCCAAAATGGCGGACTATGGCAGGGGGGGTGGAGGGGGAGGCCACACCCCTCGATTTCTATTGGATAGGCAGCTCTCTCAAAACACCACTACTGTTCTTCACCTGGACCCCTTGTCAAATCGTCCTAGAGGCTGCAATGTATGGATTTGCCCTCATGGACGAGTGGACTAGAGGCGCTAGCGTACATAGCTACAACACATCGGCAAGGAATATGCTGAGACTCCAAACTCGAGCAAGATTTTTTGAAGTGCCTGTGGACGAGTCTCAGAAACCTTTAGCTTGAGGTATCCTCATAAGAAAAAAAACAAACTTAGATGGGGTGTACGAAGAGTCACCATACCTTCTGATCAAATGGTTCGCAGACAGATTTCTCATAAGGTCAATTGATGCTATGGCCGTATGGCAAGTTGATCCATGTTGTTGAAAATAAGTGTCAATAATAATAATATGTTATTCACATTAAATAGTTGAAGTTTAGGAATGAGGAAGTTATTTAGCATTTGAACATAGCGGGCTGATGTGGCTGTAACTGCGTGGCCGTTGTCATCCTGAAAAAAATATGTACCAACTATCCCATTCAAATGGAGTGGCCTTTCATGAAGTTCTTGACGATTTTGAACAATACAGAAAATTTTGTCTATTTACGTGTTAGTGAGAATTGTACAATGTGAGCAATATGATATTCACTACCTTACTGTTGTAAATGTGCTTTTGTAATTAACACTTTATTCATTAAAAGTTTACATTGAACAAGATTTAAAATAAAAATACATCATCTTTTAACATCTCTCATAAAACTCCTCATAAAAACTCTAACTAGTTATTTACTTGTAAACGTTCGTTGCTAAAAGAGACACCTTGGCAACCGTGCTCACATGATAAATCCTTGTAGGGCTAGCCTACATCATTACTGTAGTAAAATTCAAAAAGTAACAATTTGTCTGCATAAAACCGAAATTTCCATCTGTGTTCTCACGATTTGTTGGAATGTGATTTGAAAATATTATCAGTTGGTGTCTTTGAATGTGTATATGAGGGAAGCGGTTTAAGTCCGAATAGGAATAAAACAGTAGCATTGAGAGCTACTGTCAAATTATCGTTGTACAAGAAATATCAAATTGTTTCCATTATTTTCACTAAATCTGTATAAGCATATAGCTTACAAATAAAATGTTAAACATCCAGTATCCACAAATAATATAATTGCAAGTAACAGCTTCAAACAAGACAGGGTACAAACCACCATTAAGAAAATAAATATTGAATCATATGGAGCTTCCATTTTATCGATAAATGCTAGATTGAAAAAAATAAATTGCTCAGTTGAAATGAATAAAATTTGCACAAACATCCAAGGTCATGATGATACTTATATACAACATTGTTTTAATGTCAATCATGATAGTCCAGGTTTGGATAGACAAGGAATTTTGATGAAATGGCGTTATTTGATGAAGTAAATTGTTGTTGAGAATATATTTTTAAACCAAGCCAATTCCAAAGTACTCTTTCTAAAGTCAATACTATAGCTATGTAGTCTAAAGAATAATGATCCAACTCCTCTATTGTAACATACTACTTGGAAAATAAAACAGTGATTAGAAACTCTTACTGCTATTGTTGAATTGATGTGCACATTTATTTACTGCAGTATAAATTTCAGATTCCACCACTCTGCTCTTTCACTAGACACTTCTTGAACAAGCACTACACTAGTTCAAATGCTTTCTTCATTTTGAGCTTCCACACCAGCCCTTCATTTTCCAGCAGCTGGATCGCCTCAACGTTGTCATGTTGTTGGTAGAGTCTCTCTCGTGCCTTTCTGCACGCCTCTGGAATTCGGTGGGCAATAGGTGAATGTGCAGGTTTAAATATCGCTGTTTCTCAAGATCCTTGAAGAACCAAGGTTTTTCTTCAGATCTTAGCTGTTTCTGACATACCAAGGAGCATCTAAAATTTTCCCAAGCATTGTTCAGGAATCAAGCACCTTGTTCTGGAATCGTTGTAACACATTGAGGCATATAAATAGAATAGAGCATTTGCTTATACTTCTAAAATATTAAGCATATGCTTCATTTCATATGTCAAATCTTTTAGCTCATCAAAAAAATAGTTTGAAAATTTGCTCAAAAGTGAAGCTTATGCTCAAAATTGTATGAATAAACTAGAGCATTTGCTCAACTTTTGAAGCAAATGCTTCAAAAAATGTAGTCTAGTCTAGAGCAGCTTTTCACCTTTTGCTCACAGAAAAATGGGTCAACTGATTTGTGTGAGGAAGAGGAAACTTTACCAGATACGATCCCAACCAATAGTTGAGAACTGTGAAACTCTTTTTAGATTCAACCATGAAAATGTTCAGTGGATGGCTGAACATTTCATAGGGAATATAAATGAAAAGAGAGGAGGAGCTCTAACATCTACACAAAAGTTGCAGATTTATTGTCGCCCTGAAGTATTTGGAATAGGATTTTTTCCCATTGATTGAGTGCAATTTTTTCGTTACCTGTTCTGTTTTTGTGTCTGCTTTTTTCCTCAATCTGGTTTTCATATTATTGATATTCTTCATTAACTGTATGACCATGGTTGGACCCCCGACGTTTTCTTGTTACAGAACTACTATAGTGAGGTCCATGTTATAATGGCAGTGGAGAAAGATAGGAGAACAACCTTGCCGATCCTCACTGTCTAGTCAATGCCTTTTTAACGGTGGCTGATACAGGTTTATTAATGTAATATTAATTGTTCATCTTCGTTTAAAATGATAAATTTTATTCTATTAAGCAAGAAATTATATTTTCCTACAGTTACCTTGAAAAGTGACCATTCCTGCACTGATTCCAGAACGCAAAGAATCACTTTACCGCTCTAGTGCGCAAAGTATTACTTTGCGTACTCCAGATTTGCAACATAGCAACACAAAATAGTTGGTGGGTTATATGGAGGATTAGTGCACGAAAACAAAAACTAAGTTCGTAACAATGACTGTGGTTAGATTTAGATAAGAATCATTTCAATGGCTACCCTACATTTATGATAAAATCCCAATCTAGAAATCCAAAACAAGAGTAATGTTCATCTAAGTCATAATTAAATAATCATCATTTAACAATAAATAATAGTTCTTTTCTATTGATAATTATTATTTCAACTGCAAGCAATGAGAAAAGTATCAAATATACATTATAAAATTCGAATTTTGAGGTTAAATGATTACTGTTCGATATCCATATAAATAAAAATAATAAAAAACATAATAATACTACAATAAATATTCTCTGTTGTCTATGTTATTTTTATAAATATTTTCCAGTTTACTTTGAGCATTTTTCTCGGTAATTTGAGCAAAAGTCTAAATTTCTGAATCCTGTTTCAGTACTTTTTAGCTGGATGAAACAAACTTAGGTACGATTCCTCCCGCTAGGTCGCGCGCTTGTCGGTTCAGCCATCTTGCAGCCATCCCAATCAGCTGTTTTGTTTCAGCGAATTTTTTGTTCTATCTGTATTTTCTTCAATTGGATTATTAATTTTTAAATGAATTAAGGTTGTTATTAATAACAGCATCACACACACAAACATTTGATGGATTTCAGCCATCATTTTACCCATAATCAACCACTTCTCATATTCAATAGTAACTGTAGGAAAAGTTTAATGTGAAATACATGAGCAAAGTTCCTCTGCTGCACTCAAGAAGCCATTCTGCCCTCGCCTACGGCTCGGGCGTAAACGTTTCTTTCGGTGCAGCAAACTGTCACTTTGCGAACTAGTTGCACAAATAACAATTTCAATAATATAATAATGAATTTTCATCATTAAGATGAAATATTTTGTGAAATAATGATTAATTCTACATTGTTAAAAGCCGATCTGGCAACAGAGCAAAGCGAGAGAGAGATGGCGCTATCCGCTTTGTTGAATGAAAGACAAGGATAGCAATACCATTGCTAATTAAACACTGCCATTATAACGTGGACTTCACTATAGTTTCCCTAATGCAACATCCTTTTCATTTTTGTTTCCTGGTGCATGAAACTTTTGAAGTACTTCCGGGTAAGTTTGGATGTTCATTGCCAAAAAAGATTGTTTTACAAACTAACAACCTCTACCTCTTGGTTTTCACAATCTTAAAAAATATCTGACATTATTGCTTTGGTCTTCAAATAAAACATGTTGAATAAAAAACGAATAATTTATTTCAACTTATATGATTTAATATAAAATGTTGAAATATATGAATATATGATTGAAATGAGCTCTTGAGTGGTTTTAACCTTCCACTATGCGAACACCTTTTACTATAAAAACAAAGTAAGATGAATCAGCTGATGAAAAATCTTTAAATATACGTGAACATTTGCTCCATAGTTCAGAAGCATAAGGTAAGAGTATAAGGTAAAGCTTATTCATATAAAAATGAGCAGATGCTTATGTTTCTACCTTAATGCTCATGAGCAAAACCTTAAGCTCCATGCTCATGCTAATGAGCATATGCTCAGTTTTTATTCACACGGTCCATTGATGCTGCTGTATTTGAATTTGGTACACTTCCAAAGTTGTATACTATATTTCCATATTGGCTGCTAGTTCTATCTGTTTGTTGTTTGAACAGGAGTATATGTTTCGGATTGAAAGGACGGAGTTTCTCCAGATCAGCCGATAAAGCTTCTTATATTTGATTTCAAACTTTTCTCTCTTCTTCTTGACATGTACCTTCTAGCGAAGCTTTGCGTCCAAGATCATACCTAGATTCTTGATATCATTAGCATAATTGATTGATTAGATTTATAATTTTATCTTTCTTGATCTATGAGCATACATAGATGAATAAGATCATGTCAAAAGATTAGAACACCACCTACACATAATAGAGTCCAAGTCAATAAGTTTTTTAATGATATGGTTAAGTCAATAAGATTGTATTGCATGTGATATTCTATTTCATTTCAAATAAAGAAGTTTCTTGTTGGAAGCACACTCGTGATTTTGTTTGGATTTGCTTGAACTGTAGATTTGCATTAGTTCCGGCTTTTATTTAGGTCGGAAACAGAATCCTAGTCCTAGCAGACAGATACTGCGTTTTTCCCGGAAGGGGATTTAAGGGTGTTTGGGGGATATAGGAGCACATAATGCCCACCGATTTAGCTATTGATTTTGTCGGGAGGCCTGGTGTGGCGTAGACTGCCTGCGGCATAACATTGCTCTTCTTCACTATCACGCTCCCTCTCTCAACAAACTCCACATATACCGCTCATTATATTGGTAATCAATAGTCTTTCAGTGTGACTGTACAATGAATCGAACAAGTTGTCGCCCCCTTTTCAAAAAATATCAAATCCTCCCATTCCCAAGCCTATATATTTTCGAAACAATCTGCTTCATTAAGAAAAATCTACATGAGTTTAATACAGGTGGAACATTCCATCAATACCCAACACGATATAGGAACAACCTATGACACGACACACACCAGACAATCATGTATGAGCGAGGTGTTAGAAGTTCTGGTATTCGGTTTTATGGCAAGATTCTAACGTGCTATAAATTTTTGGCTCTGAATTTATTGTCTAAATTCAATATTTTCTAAATTTGTCTTAGTGGTTTTGTGTTGGTTTTGTATATGTTTGGACTTTTTAACATAAAAATGAACTTTATTCCGATGTAAAAAGTGTAAATTTAAAGTATTGTGCTCACTATAACCTTAGTGTCCGGTTTCCTATTTCGGAACTTTGGATTCTGTACGGCGAGGTGGAACTACCCTTGGGTCACCCCACCATTCAAAGCCATACGCTAATAATAATAATAATTCGGTTTTATAATTTATTGCCAGCTTATATAAAAGAAATGACTGGTACAAAATTCAGAGAGTACTACGAGCGTCGAGATGGGGTTTAGAGAGAATAAAAAAATGTATTGACTTTTCATTTATTTATGTTCTAAACTACGAGCGTCGAGATGGGGTTTGGAGAGAAAAAAAAATGTGTTGACTTTTCATGTATTTATGTTCTGTATTTTATTGACTTACGATATTGACAAGTCCAAATACCCTCTTATAGGAGGTCAGTGGATGAAATAATAATAAATAAATAGAGAAAACATTCAGTCTGGTCCAGACATTGATAAATTCAATATCATCTGATACTGTGGACATTGAAGAGTAATTGAATTCTAAATACGGAATAAAGCAATACAAAATAATTTGATATCAATAAAACAGTTTAAATGTTTAAGTGATTAGTTAAGAAACCGTGTGAAATTTAATTAATGGTAGATGGTTGATATTGTAAACTTAATCTAACGCCAGATTACAATTATCAACTGCCACAATATAACCTTCACTCTGTGAAGTCTTTTTTCAATCATTAAATGTTATTGCTTCGAACATGAGCTTATGGTGAAAGATGGTAATGACAGTGGAGCTATATTTTTCAACAATGCTATAAGGCATAACCGTTCTACAGAATACAGTAATTGGAACTTGGTGCACTTTTGGAATATATGAAACAAAGGATTTTAGAATATTAAGTACATTTGAAAAAAGTTCAGGACCTTCGCGATTTAAGTTTGGCTGTGAGATTGAAACACATTGAACAAGTCATATGTGGAAAAGCTGGAGAGTCATTGTAATACACCCTCTCCATTCCTTCACTCAATATTAACATTTCGATCATTTGGGTTTTCTAACTTTTTGTGTGCAAATAACCTTAACTCAAATTTAGTGAGGAGGTTCAGCTGAAGTGAGATTTCAATAGATTTTTGCAAAAGCTATCAAACTACGCTCTTTTACGTGCGAGGTCGATGACATGTGATTACTCAACAATAATATTATCTATCTTTTGCAGACTATAGTGTAGCTATTTCCCAATGTGAATCATGATAGTCCATTCTTTAGCTGAATAGAACATGTTCTTATTAAGAATTTTTATGAATAATTTCTTTTCCTATAATGAGATTCACGTTTCAAAGTCAGTGGAAATGATAGAAATACATTGTTGTCACTTTTCCTTTTCCATCGCCTTCTACAGTAGGCTGATTCGAGATTCGAGTTCTCCCCGTATTTCTGATCTAATATTACTTCTTGTTAATAATAATCAATTATATCTCAAGTATATTTATTGGTCAAGAAAATTTATTTTTTCATGATTTGATAATTCTTTATAATTGAGATCTAATAATTAGTTAGTTCATTATATTTTAACATTGTCTACAAACAACTTGGAAACAAAGCGGAGTTGGAGAAGGATTTATCTGTTTTGTCTAATGGCAGACAAGGATAGCAAACCTATGTTAATGAGATTACTAAATCGTCTACAATCTGTTTTGTCCTTTACCTGCGTATTACATGAGAAATTAAGTTGGCAAGGTATTTTTTCTCCCTTCTCCCAGCACACTAATATGGCGCTACTATTTGCGTCTTCTAGGCCAGATTTCTCCAAAAACTCAAACCAAGTTTTATGGTCGGTTGAACCAACCAAAGAACTGATTAAATCGAATTCCACACACCATTAAGATCATGTGATCGTTCGAAGTAAGTTGAAAAAATCACAGCTTTTGTTCGGTGAATCATCAGTTAACTATATTATGGGATGATTTTTCTACACAAAGATTTAAAATGGCGCCCAATAAAAAACGTTATTTTGTTTTGTTGAAGCGAGCCTGCCGACTAGTGTTTAATTC
Source organism: Nilaparvata lugens (assembly GCF_014356525.2). Lineage (NCBI taxonomy): Eukaryota > Metazoa > Arthropoda > Insecta > Hemiptera > Delphacidae > Nilaparvata > Nilaparvata lugens. The sequence continues at coordinate 76,258,600 of NC_052518.1, read as the reverse complement.
TTTTTACTGGATAAATTATTCGATCAAGATATACCATACGCCTAGGCTACTATACATATAAGTAGACCAATAAGTTAACCTCTTCAATTATTTTTTAACAAGTTTTGTTGAAATATGGTAGTTGTTCTGTTGCTCAATATACAGAGTGAGTCATATGTATGGGAAACCTTCAATAAGTTGAAGCCTATTGTAGATATAATACTATAACTTTCAGGATTTTAGGGTTTACCCAAAATTTTTAGGGTTTTGCTATATTGCTTGTATTTCAATAACCGTTCAAGATATTCAACCGTTTTTTGGACAACAATATTATAAAAATCTTCCTCTACAATTAGTGTACTTTAAATGTTTCCTCTCAAACGCATATTTCATTTGTTATAACCTTCAAAAGCCTTATACAACATTTTTTCTTAATTTTTTCAAATTTCTCTTATTACTACTCTTTTTTATGCAAGGGATACAGAGAAACTTTGAATCTATGAAATTTAGGTTGTTTTTTCAGCTTTAGAACGATATATCTTCATGCGCTGTACGCCAATAAATGTTTTTTTGCCCTTCAAAGATAATCCTGCATGATTTCTGGTGCGTTCTTCCATACGCATGAGATAACAAGCTAGAACTATAAAATCAATTTTTTCATGACCACTTCAAGATAGAAACTTGCAAATTGTCTCAATCTCTTCGTTACAACAAGCCGAATACTATTGATGATGGAAAAACAAAAAAAAAAAAAAAAAGATGGCAGTCATTATTGAGAGACATTTTTATATTAATTGCTATTCATCTATTGAGGGAGATATCGGATTGATTTTGCCACCTAAGTGTATAGAATTAACCAAACTATAATATTCGAGATAGTCGTCTCATTTGGAGTATTCTTTTCATGTTCCTTTAAAAGCTCGAAAAATACATTTTTCGAGGAAAATATTCCACTTTTTATCCTGTGAATGTATTCGCTTTGCCTCCTGTAATTTTAAGCTCTGTTAAAAATCATTTATACAGAGAAAAGTAAATTTTATCTGCTCTGTATCTCTAGCACGAATTTATAATAGGGAGAAGTTTGAAAAAATGAGAAAAAAGTTTTGTAGGGCTTTGCAAGATTATGAAATATGCGTTTTAGAGGGAAATTTTATGTAACACAAATTGTAGAGAAAGATTTTTATAATATTTTCGTTTGAAAAACAGTTGAATACCTTAAACGGTTATTTAGATAAAAGCAATATAGCATAGCTCTAAAAATTTTGGCCTTTGATCTCGACTTATGATCATCGCGTTTCTCATTATGAGAAACCTAACGAAGAAATCGAGACATCTTTTACAGCTGTTACCCGAAAATGACCATGAAATGACAATGACATTTTTTGCCCCGACTATAAGATTTTCTCCTGAAATCTGAATTGTAAAGCAATTCTTCTTCCTCCTTGCCTTTTTCCCATTATTAGGGGTCGGCTCTCCTTGATCTAAGTCTCCAGTTCGAACGATCCTGAGTCGTCTGATTTGTCGGGTCCAACTGCTTCATATTTTTATGAACTAAATCTAGCCATGTGAGACGGGGTCTGCCTCTGCCCCTCGGCTGTGTCTCCATATCAAGTACTTTCCTAGTCATGATTGGGTGAACGTCTATATTCACATATCCATACCAGCGCAATCTTCCTTCCATTATCTTCTCATAGACTGGTGCCACCCGGAAACTGCCCCGAACATGCATGTTTCGAATATGGTCCAGTCTAGTCACACCCCCTGCCCATCTCAGCATTTTCATTTCAGCAGAATGAAGTTTCTCTTCCTGCTGTTTTTTCAGGGGCCAACACTCACTACCACAATATTATAGCATTGCTGGTCGCACTGCAGCTTTATACAATTTTCCCTTGTTGGGCACAGGCACTCTTTTATCACAAAGTACCCCTGTTAGCTCTCTCCATTTTATCCATCCAGTGTTTATACGACTTGAGATGTCGGCATCTATGCTTCCATCATGGCTGATTATGGAGCCTAAATATTTGCATTGACTAACTACTGGGAGTGGAGTACCTTGCAAGTGTATGTGCGCCTGCGCCTGATCATCATTGTCTCCAAAGCTGCAGTGCGTAAAGACCGTCTTCTCTCTGCTAATTCTTGGACCAGCTGCTTCCAGGCTGGCACGCCACAAATCAAGAGACTGTTGCAATTCTTCTGGCGTTTTTCTTATGAGAACAATGTCATCCGCATACAGAATGTCCCAAGGTGCTGGATGCTGAATTTCTTTAGTGAGGTAGTCCATAACAAGATTAAAGAGGAGTGGGCTCAAGGCTGAACCCTGATGAGCCCCAACCTCCACTCTAAACTCCTCACCAATTCCAGCCGGGCTCCTTACCTTTGTTTTAGCTCCATGGTACATATCTTTCACCACATGTACGGACTCCTTGTGCTCTCATTGCTTGCCAGATTAGCTCTCTTGGCACTCTATCGAATGCCTTCTCTAGGTCAATAAAAACTAAATGCAAGTCAGCTTTATTTTCTCTGTGTTTTTCAATTAGGATTCTAACAGAGTGCACTGCATCAGTAGTAGACCTACCACTAACAAAGCCGCTCTGATTTTCACAGATGCAACTCCAAGCAGGCGTCTGTTTATCACTCTTTCCCAAATTTTAAATGTATGAGAGATGAGTTAAACTGCTCTGAAGTTTTTACATAAACGAACGTCTCCTTTGTTCTTATAGAATGGTACAATGTAGCTTCTTCTCTATTCGCCTGGAATTCCTACACTGAGCACCGCATTGAAGACCCCAGCAATAAATTTCACCCCTGTGTCATTCAGCTTTTTCCACACTTCCACTGGTATCTCATCTGGTCCCACAGCTTTATTTGTGGCCATTTCATGGAGGGCCACTCTTACCTTCTCCTCTGAAATGAACGGAATTGGTCCCATTGTCGGCAGTTCAGATTGCAGTGTCTCAATTGGAAATTCTTCATTGAGATGACAATAATATTTTTTCCAACTTTTTCTTATGTCCTCATCTTTGGTGAGAAGCTGACCTTCCTCATTCTTTATAAATTTGACCGTTTCGATGTCTTGACAGTTGTTGTGCCTTGGCTGTCTTGAATATTGATTTTGAATCTTTGGTGATCTCAATCTTTGTGTAAAAATCTTGCTCTGAAGCGACCTTTGCCTGTGCAACAGCCCTTTTTGCAGCTTCCTTGGCCAGTTTATACTCGAGCTTACATTTTCCTCTATCTTCCTGTGTCTTGCTGCCTTGCCACCTTCTAAAAAGAAGCTTTTTCTCTTTCAAAATATTATCAATCTCTGGCTTCCACCATCTGGTATCCTTGCCACTCTGTACAGCTCCTTTAGAAACTCCCAGAACACTTTCTTGCTGTATCAAGGCAGAATTCTTGTACTTCACTCCATATGACATTGACTTCTTCATACTGCGTCTTTGATTGAATGAAGTGATCCATTTTTAGAGAAAAATTCCTACCCTCATCACTATTAAGCTTCTGCCAGCATATCTTTGGAGTCCTGACCTTTTTGGCCTCTTCAACTTTGTCTCTTGAATACAACAAAATCAATGCATCTACGTTGTATAGTCCAGTCAATATAGACATAAAAAAGGGGGTGTGCTTGCAATTGATATTGTGGTTCCGATTTTTTAATATATTATTTGGGTACATATGAGAAGTCCAGAACCAATTTCTTCATGCGAAATTTCCTTGTGCTAGATACAGGTTGTCCCAAAAACCTCATAAGGTCCTTATACCATGAGGATCCGACAATAAGAAATTCAATTCAATATGGAGGAAAAAATGGCGGATAATTACTAAAAAACCATGTTTTTCTCGATTTTCTCAAAAACGGCTCCAACGATTTTCTTCAAATTTATACCATGGATAGATATTTATAAGCCCTATCAACTTTTTTTTTCAAATCCCATTGCAATCTAGTCTAAAAAGAATAATGAGCAATTTTTTCCTAATATAATAATAGGTTAAATATTAATAAGATAGGTAGTTCTCACCAGGACTACTACTTCTAGCAACTAACTTGGAGTTAACAAAAGATAATAATAGTAATATATATAAATAAAGTATCATGTAATATAATATACACATTCACACTATCAACACTGTTCTGCTTTTGACATTTTCACTCCACAACACCATACAACTCGAAGGGTTTGGTCCGCTTCAATGCTTCAATCTGTGCAGCATATGTGTGTTGTCAAGTAGCTGAGCGACTTCTTCATTTTCATGCAGTTGGATCCTGTCTGCATGCTTGCGTGCGAAGCGCCCAATCTCTGTTGCAACGAACTCCACCTCCAGGTCTCTGTGAATGTCGGAGTTTCGGCTAAATCTTGGAGCATCGACGATCTTCCTCAAAACTTTGTTCTGGAATCGTTGGATTACATCGACGTTGCTCTTGCTGGCACAGCCCCAGAGTTGGATTCCATACATCCATATTGGTTTCAGGATTTGCTTGTAGATGAGGATCTTGTTGTAAGTTGAAAGAGCAGAATTTCGGCCTATCAACCAGTATATTTTTCTATATCTGATACCTAGTTCTTCTCTCTTCTTCTTCACATGTGCTTTCCAACTCAACCTTGCATCCAGAGTCATGCCTAGGTATTTGGCCTCGTTAGCAAATGGAACAGGTTTCCCATTGATGGCTAGGGAAATTTGCTCACATTTTCTGTTTGTGAAGTTGACTTGGACAGACTTGGTCTCATTCACTTTGATTTTCCACAGTTTAGCCCAACTGGAGATTTCATCAGCAGCATCTTGAAGTTTCCTCATAGATTCGTGACTGTTGTCGCCCAGAGTTAGTACAGCCGTGTCATCAGCAAATATCACCACTGTATCATTTTCCAACTCAGGTAGATCGCTAGTAAACAGTAGATATAGAATTGGCCCAAGAACACTACCTTGAGGTACTCCTGCTCCAATTTCTTTTAGCTCTGAATAGGCGTCTTCTTGCTTGACTCTGAAATATCTTCCCACTAAATATGACTCCAATATTTCAGTGTATTCAATTGGAAGCATAGTTCTCAATTTTGCTAATAGGCCTCTATGCCACACCTTATCAAATGCTTGAGCAGCATCCAGGAATACTGCACTACAAATTTTCTTCTCTTCAAGAGCCATCTCAATTAAATTGGTGATTCTGTGGACTTGCTCTATGGTGGTGTGTTTCTCTCTAAATCCAAATTGATGTTTTGGTATCAACTTCTTACTCTCTATGATTGGCTTTAATCTTTTCAAGAGCAGTTTTTCAAATAGTTTTGATATTACAGGTAAGAGAGAGATTGGCCTGTAAGATGTAACATCATGTGCTTTTCCAGGCTTTAAAATCATTATGACTTCTGCAACTTTCCAGTAATCTGGGACATATCTCAGCCTAAAAGATGTATTTATGAGGAATGTAAGCTTCAAGAGAGCCTTCCTTGAAGCCCTATCAACTGACATGAGTCTCATTTCTGGGAAAATTGCAGGAGCTCCGTAATATTCTTGAGAAAAGTGGCGGATAGTTACTAAAAATCATGTTTTTCACGATTTTCTCAAAAATGACATAGATTCATGATATTATGTTCTATGAGAATCACCCGTTAGATGCACTTCATTTCAGTATTTCCTAGTGGAGAGGCGCTCTCAAGGACACCTCAAGGATCAAAATTTCAATCACTTAAGTTTATAACTTTTGACACAGTGCTCAGATATCATCGTACTACACTTCATTCTTCTCGTCAAATTTTCCATTTTCCGACCGAATTTGACTCATGATGCATGAATTTGGACTGCCTTGACGAGATGAGAAGAATGAAGTTTAGTACGATGAAATCTGAGCACTGTGTCAAAAGTTATGAGTGTTTGAAATTTTGATCCTTCAGGTTTCCTTAAGCGCGCCTCTCCACTAGGAAATACTGAAATGAAGTGCATCTAACGGGCGATTCTCATAGAACATAATCTCATGAAGTAATTCATATGTATGGGAACCTTCAATAAGTTGAAGACTGTTGTAGATATAATACTGTAACTTTCAGGAAAAGTAATTGGTCGAATACTCTACCTTTTACCGTACAACTGAATACCAACCCTTCATAAGGGGGTTACTTAGGGTTTGTAACTCAAATTTTCAAATGTAAACACCCATTGTGTGGTACATATATTTATAGGCCTTTTTAAAACAAGGAAGATGACATCAATAAAAAAGAAACAAGTTTGAGTTTTTACTTGAAACTTCAATCAGCCGCTATTTGGATACAAGTATTATAGAATATTTTCATTGATCTCATCTTTCTTGTTTCGAAAAAGCCTTTAAAATGATGTACCACACAATGAGTGTTTACATTTGAAATATTTGAGTTACAACCCCTCCTTTTTTCAAACTAAAAATTCAATCACCACCATTTTGGATACAGATATAATGGAAAATGTGTATTGATGTCATCTTTCTTGTTTCAAAAAGGCCTTTAAAATAATGCACACCATCTTAATGGTGTGTGGAATTCAATTTAATCAGTTCTTTGGTTGGTTCAACCGACCATAAAACTTGGTTTGAGTTTTTGGAGAAATCTGGCCTAGAAGACGCAAATAGTAGCGCCATATTAGTGTGCTGGGAGAAGGGAGAAAAAATACCTTGCCAACTTAATTTCTCATGTAATACGCAGGTGAAGGACAAAACAGATTGTAGACGATTTAGTTATCTCATTAACATAGGTTTGCTATCCTTGTCTGCCATTAGACAAAACAGATAAATACTTCTCCAACTCTGCTTAGTTTCCAAGTTGTTTGTAGACAATGTGAAAATATTATGAACAAACTAAATATTAGATCACTATTTATTTTCTCAATGGATCTGAGTAAAAAAAAAAATATGTTTAAGGATTTGTACACCATGGTATTGAATTATTGAAATGTTTCATTATTCAACAGGTATAGAGACTACACTTGAAGAAATGAGCATTCAAATATGGAGTTATCAGCTTTGCATAGGGAGGTATCCATAAAGCGATAAATAAAGACGGTGGAAGGGTACTTAGTAATACATGAGAAACTATTGAGTAGCTTTGGAAAGTACATATTATATTATTGTTTTAAATTGCAATATAATTATAATCTATAGAGCAGCAAGACAAAATAGTTTGGATAGATTTGTAACAAAAGGACTGCAAAAATGTACTGGAACAGACCATCTCAGTGTACAGCGAGAGAACAAAGTTACAATAATCAAATATATATGGAAAATAATAATAATAATAATAATAATAATAATAATAATAATAATATAATAATAATAATAATAATAATAGTAATAATAATAATAATAATAGTAATAATGATAATAATAATAAAAAGTGAAACTGTAGAGGTAGACAGAGAGAATGGGAGAGCTACAAGAAGAAATGATTGGAGAAGAGTCATAGCAGCTACGGGTGGGAAACAGGTTCGAATATTCAGAAAATATTAGACAGCAAGAAGTATACTCGGACTTCGACTGCAACGACTGCAGAGAATGGATACCAGAGTTAGGAAAACGGACATTTTGAGAATGATCTGCAGCGAGGAGCTCATGTAATCAATTGGAGCAGTAAAGAGAGAAAAAATTCTGAGAACGGCTTAGTATCTCATAAAAAGAAGTGATTCCAAGGTGGGTGTGATTGGGGATGTTACTAGAATTGAAAATACTATTTTACTATGACTTTAAAGATCTGGTCCGCCATCTTCGATCCGCCATATTGAATGCAACTTCATTTTTTTAAAATAGGAAGGTGGTCATGCGATACATGATTTCGATAGGAAATTTAAAGAAAAAATGAATGGCGAAAACCGCACATCGATATCTCAAACCGTTTAGAAGATATTCACACTATTGATCAATACCACTAATGTATTTCATTTCTGATTTGCATGGTACTGATTGATAATGTGAATATCTTCTGAGCGGTTTGCGATATCAATTTGCGATTCTCGCCATTCATTTTTCCTTGAAATTCCGTATCGAAATCATGTATCGTATGACCACCTTCATATTTAAAAAAATGAAGTTGCATTCAAAATGGCGGTTCCAAGATGGCGGACCAGATTTTTAAAGTCATAGTAAAGTAGTATTTTCAATTCGAGTGACATCACTAATCTCACCCACCTTGTAATCACTTCTTTTTATGAGATACTAAGCCGTTCTCAGACTTTTTTCTCTCTTTTCTGCTTAGAATAGTATTGATAAATAATGTGAATATTCCCGAAACGGTTTGAGATATCGATATGCAGTTTCCACTATTAATTCTCTATGGAAATCATGTATTGCACGACCACCTTCCTATTTAAAAAAAGAAGTTGCATTCAATATGGCGGATCCAAGATGGTGGAACAGATTTTTAAAGTCATTATAAAGTAGTTTTTTCAATTTGAGTAGAATCACCAATCATATCCACCGTCAAATCATTTTTGTGTATGAGATATTAAGCCGTTCTTGGACTTTTCACCCACCCAATCATTTCACAATTGATTCAGAAGGTATTCTTATTCTTAAAGAAGAAAGTCAAGCTATAATTGATGCACCAGCACAAACAGATCTGGGTCAGCTTCAGTCTCTATAGGGGTCAATTAATTTCTATTCAAAGTTCATTCCTGACATGTCAAGTTTGTTAGGCCCCCTGTACAACCTAATAAAAAAGGGTACTGAATTTGAATGGTCAACTGTTCATGATAATAAATAATAATTCGATCTCAAAATTTATGTGTTTTTATAGAATTATTTTGTGAATTTGAAGTTTGTTCAATCAATGTTTTTCGAATATTCTATTATCAAATTTGAAATTGTTCGTTTATTCTGATTTGCAGTGTCAAATTAATTAGGTGAAGAAATTTAAATGTACATAACGTAGACTACATAATATTTTTGGACAATTTGAGACAAAATTGGGAAATTGAAGAAGTTTTGGGTAATAGCCTGTTTTTTCTTTTCGGACTATTGTATTCTTGCTCTATCAAATAAATAAATAATTGTTTCAAAAAATTGATGAAGTACTTGACATCACCTGAAGTATTGTTGCCTTTTGAACCAGATAGGTGGTATATTGTTCTAACTTGTGATAGCAGTTCCTATGGCATATCTGCAGTCTTCTATATAATAAGAGAGAGTCGGGTTGTGTTTGTTCGTGTGATCGTTTGTTCGCATCAAAACATGTCAACTTGTGGATAGCATACCAGAAAAACGGGAATGATTTAGATCTCCAAATTTTGAACATAGATTCTAAAAATATCAAAATCGTGCACCTCGAAGCCCAAATTTCAATTTTCTTTCTAGATTTTTCAGAATTAATGTTTAAATTTGATTCATGGAACATCATACAGCATACCTACATTGTTGTAGATGTGTTTGTATAAAGGTAGCTCATAGAGAAATTGATAAGCTGGTAACAATGTGTTGCAATATGTGTTTCGATACAGGAAGCTCAAGTTTCGATACCGTAGTTTTGATACAAATGCTGGCAGCTTATAGCGATTGTGATAATATTATATATTGTGAGTTGTGGAGTTTTCAATATCAACATTTTATTGATTCTCAATCTTTCAAATTTCTGAAAAGCTGTTTTTGTCATCTTTAAATACAATATTAAACACTAATAGCCGCTGGTACGAGCGGTAAGTTAAATTATGTAAGAGTTTTGATTTTAAATGAAATCAATATAGTAATATAGCCAACATACTATATCAAATATATTATTTCACTGACAAATTCCTAAATCTGTGAAATATTGACAACTTTTTCTTAACATAAGAGATGTTTTCAAGTATGATGAAGGTTTGGTACTGGTATGTAGCCTACTGAAATCCGTGTATCAGAAACGAACATTTGTTGAACCCAATTGAAGAGCTATATTATTCAGCTTTTTGAACAAACATTTTAAATAATACGTATCGGATTATTTTGAACAAAGTGCTATAAATAATCATTTTCTAGCTAATTTGGGGGCGAATCAATAGCAGTCCAAAATTTAACAGCATATTTGATTTTTGCCGGCATTTTCTGCAATAGATTTGTATTACTTCATAAATAGATGCGAAAATTAAAATTGGATATCGTTATGAATCATCAAACAGAAACGAATTGAATCTTTTTCAAATGAAATATGCCACATTTATTTTCATTCTATCACTGAAAAGATAGGCTAGGTAGGCTACGGAATGACACAAACTGTTCCAGTAAGAGAAAGGATAATGTGATGGAGGCTATAAGGTTGTTACAAGACAATACATTCCAATAGCACTTGTGGCGTAAGGGTAAAGAGCTCGGCTTCAAAGCAAAAGATACTAGGTTTGAGTCCTGAAGAAGTTTCAATTTTTTTGTTCTCAATTTATTCCCTCAAAACGTACTATTTTCTATATAAATAAAAATCGAGCCTCAAATTTTGACATTCAATAACTTTTTTTATGTATGCACCGAATTTGATGATTATTTTTAGTTGTGTTTGTTATGTTTAGGACCAGGTTTATGGCCTATCAAATTTATAATCCGACTTCAGGACTCTTTCCTACGGTCCTTCAAAGTTTACATGTAATCCTTATAGGAGAAGATTTGTGAGCTGGCCTCACACAGAAATAAAAATCAGCTGTTATAACCATCGCGTCATCCAACAGCCATCGGTAGATCTGTTTTTGTATTTTCTTTCTTTTTACTGATTCACAAAATTTTTATTCTAATAATAATATTATTTCAACAAGTTTAGAATTTTAACATGAGTATAATTTGTGGATTTAAGTGAAATTTTTAATATTTTTTGTGATTGTGAAGGAAGATTTTGGTTTGGATTTGTATTTTTAAATTAATTAATCTGCTAAATCCAAAATTATTGTAGTACATACATTTTTTGGACATAGAATAGTGTATGATTTAAGTTATTATTTTACATAACCTCTAGACCGTGTATTCCAAATTAAGGTTTAAAGCAGTTTTGGGCGAATGCCTGTTGTTTTTACCTGCATTGTATCCATTGTCTATGAATAAATAAAATTAAATAATGCCATGGTGCGAATGACATCCAAACTTGGGTCGTAGAACTCGGAATGATGTCAATTTAGAACATGCACGGGAAAATCAGCAGCAAGGAGATATACCATTCAATTCCCCAGAAAGGTGCATTCAACTATATCTAAAAATACAAATGCTGTACAACTAGCACAAAGGAAGTCCATATTGAGATATAAAATACTGATTGATGGATAATTTTCATAAAAATATAGTGCATCAGATTAAGCGAAGACTAAGCACACCTGTGGAGGCGCGGCTTGGTGATACAAAGTGTTGATCTTATGGAGATTGCTTTATCACACTGTTCCATGGTCTTATGGTCTTATTATTGATCTTATGGAGATTGCTTTATCACACTGTTCCACGCCATGTCCCAATCAGTGTATGTGAGTTCTTCCATTCAAACAAATAAGCAAGAAGCACCTGGATGCAAAATGCCGAATCGCGCCTCCTCAGGTGTGCATCCAGCTAAAGTTTGTCATGTGATGCATTAACTGTTTGGCGTTACGAAGTTCGCCGGGCCAGCTAGTATTACATAAATTAAGAATGGAATAGAGACCCCATAGCATTTGCATCTAGAGTTTTAAATGATGCTGAGAAGTCATATGCTCAAATAGACAAGGAAGCTTCAGCAATTGTCTATGTAATTAAATATTTCCATCAATATCTCTATATGAATAAATTTACACTGAGAACAGACCATAAACCCTTGACATTTATTTTTGTGAAAAAGTATTCAAGGACACACGGCTACTTTTATCTTCAATAAAATAGCATATGTTCAATAGAAGTAGCAATGATTTGCTGATTTTAATTCTTCAAATCCTCTTCACCCACATTTAGTTATGTAAGAAGAAGTGATCATTCTATAGAATATACAAGGAGCTTGAATATCCAAACAGTAATGAGATATCCTCTGGGTATGTATGCTTTCAGATATGAATTCTAGAGTGTGATCAAATCATTGTATTACAAGGAATATTCTTTTCCTAGTTATATTTAACATAATAGCATTCCATAGTATTCAGTCAGTGTTCAGTCACTGTTCAGTCACTGTTCAGCCACTGTTCAGTCACTGTTCAGATACTGTTCAGTTACTGTTCAGTCACTGTTCAGTCACTGTTCAGTTACTGTTTAGTCCCTGTTCAGTCACTGTTCAGTCACTGTTCAGTAAGTGTTCACTTACAGCTCGCTGGAGGCTGCAATGAGCTTGGATATAGTTGTTAAAGTATACATAATAAACAACAAGTAGATAGATATCCACCGTGGTGTAGTGGATAGCACTTCTGCTTTTCATTCTAGAGGACTTGGGTTTGAATTATTCACCTGTTGAATCAGGAAAAGTTATCCCCACCACCACTTTTCTCTGTTTGGTATAAGAAGGCGTGTCAGCACTGAGAGGTATTCAGTCTACTGCAACATGTTGTCAAACAGTGAGCTATGTCAGCGGGATGCAGTGATTGAGCTTGAGGAGAAACTACATAATCATGGTATTATCTCGTTGACAGACTTTTTCAACGATGCAGGACATTTGGAATCATGTCCAGATCATGAGTCTTACATTTGAGCTTGCTCCAGACTTCGGGATAAACGACAGGCAGTTGTCAATGCAGTAAGCATGGACAGTGTTCTCTATAGAAGAGGTGATATTCACAATCCATTGAAAAATACAGCTGTCAGCAATGGATGTGTGCATCAGTTCCTGACCGATGTCTTCACTCACACTATGAAAAATATCAAGGATGGAATCAACAAAGTTATAATGCAGCATTGCCTGCCTGGACTTCCGATCAAGTTTAATGTGCTGTTTGATGACACACAAGTGTTGTTGAAGACATTCTTCAAGCTGGGACACAGCATGGTCACCATTGTAGATCTCCAACAGATGCCTGACTGGAAGAACAAGGATGTGAAAATTGTACTGAACTTTCTTGATACACAAGAACACTATTGGTGTGAGTTCAAATGCGGTCTCCAAGAACTGACTCTGCTAGGATTGGGCTAGGAGAAGATTATATTTGCGGGCTTTTCACTGGTTGAAGGCACTGATCGGGTTAAGAGATTCAGGATTGAGGATGGAGAGTCGGGTGATCCATCTTTTTAAATAATCATTTACAAGGCAGTTGCTTCCAGAATTATGTGCACACTCTACAAATTCTATGATGATGATCTTTCTTGTGATGTACCTGATGGACGATGCAAAGTTTGAGAGCATGAGGAGCTGTCAGCTGAGAGGTATCATAGGACTGATGATTATACAAGAGGAGAGAAGCTGTTTCATTTGTATATTCTTTTCAATAATTAAGATATGATAATAAATACTATATACTGGCACATTTTCGTTATTATTCAACAACTTCCTTATCACTTTGCTATTATGATGTCATACAGACCAGTTGAAACATGAAAACTTTCCTGTTGAGTCATAGTTGAAAAAAGTTATTTCAACAAAAGATATCCATGGGGGGGTGATGGTTTACAAACAATTACACCTGCACTCTACCTACCTACATTCCTTAACCAAACATCCTACATCCCCATATATACAATGAAGATTCGAACCCGGGTCCTTATAAATAATTCAATCCAGAGTCCTCTAGAATGGGAAGCAGAAGTGCTATCCACTACACCACGGTGGATATCTATTTACTTGTTGTTTATTATGTATAATTTAACAACTATATCCAAGCTCATTGCAGCTTCTAGTGAGCTGTAAGTGAACACTGACTGAACAGTGACTGAACAGTAGTAGATATAAATTGTGTGTTCTGGGGCACTGTGCCAGAATTCTCTACCTAACCTAACCTAACTTAGGAAAAAAATCTTAACCTAACCCAACCTAACCTAACAAACCTAACCTAACTTCAAGTTCAAGTTCAAGGTCGAGGTCAAGGTCAAGGTTAAGATCAAGGTCAAGGTCAGGGTCAAGGTCAAGGTCAAGGCCAAGGTCAAAGTCAAGGTCAGGGTCAAAGTCAAGGTCGAGGTCAAGGTCAAGGTCAAATTATCAAAAACTTAGAAAAAAAACTTAGGAAGAAAAAATTAATAATGAAAAATCAAAAATAGAAAAAATGATAATAAAAAATTGATAATGAAAAATAAAAATAAATCAGAAGGTCTCCCATCTACTCTGGAGTGTATATATATTGTTCACAACAATGGGAGGACCATCAGTGTTCAGTCAAGAGCTATAGAAGACACATCTCCCCCTGTTCAGTTCTAGGACCTGGCATTACAGCACACAGCCACACATTTCTCTTTGTGAAAAATTATCCTAGGACACATGGCCGCCATTTTGATCTTCAATATAAAAAAAAAGGTTAGTACACAAATGTTTTTTATTATATGTTTTGAAAAGAGATGTAGAAATTTGTCTTATTCTACTCATAAAAATCGATATTTATATAATTAATTCAGTCTTCATACCTGTTGAGCTCTATAAACAAAATGTCAGCAGATTCATATGATTATTTCAAGTATGTCATAATAACCTCATAATGTTATGCATTATATATTTTGTGAATAAGTATGTTTCTACCTGTGGAGCTCTATGAACAATAAGTCAACAGATCGATATGATTGTAGACAATGAACTGTGATTAGGTTAGGTTGGCAGAATTTACTAGTAACTTCTCCTGACCTAACCTTTCAATGATTTCAAGTATGTCACCTCATAATGTAATGCATAATATATTTTGAGAATAAGTATGTTTCTGCCTGAAGAGCTCTATGAACAATAAGTCAAAAAATTGTAGACAATGAACTGTGGTTAGGTTAGGTCTGTAGAAGTTACTAGTAACTTCTTCCAACCTAACCTAACCTTAAAATATTGATTTCAAACATTGTTCTTTCTGAACATACTACCATAGTTGATATGATAAACCATATGTTTTCATTGTCATTGATTCATTCATAAATATCAAATGTTGTTGATCCGTTACTAGTAGAAAGTCATGTTCAATTTTATTTGATTGAAGCTCTATAAATGAAGAGTTTACTTATTTCAATTTAATCAAATAAAAATGCCGACAAAGAAAAAGACAAAAACAATTGAAAACCGTAACTACGAAGAAGATAAGATGGAATCACATATTGACAAGTTTCTCAAGCCAAAGGAATTATCTATCGACCCAGATTCGCCTACGGCAGAGAGAGAGTGGAAACATTGGAAAAAGACGTTCGAAAATTTCTTAGAAGGAACGACAACCAAAGACAAAATGAAAATATTGGTAAACTTCTTATCACCTGCTTTATACGAAATTGTGGAAAGCTATACTTCATATGAAGAAACTATATCCATGTTGGAAGATATGTTCGTTAAACCGAAGAACGAAATTTATGCACGATACTGCCTTGCTAATGCAAAACAACAAATAGGTGAGTCCATTGATCACTACTATTCTGAACTAAAAAGATTAAGCTTATCATGTAACTTCACTAGAGTGTCAGCCGAAGAAAACAAAAACGAGCATATTAGCGATGCTCTTGTTTCAGGGTTATGTTCTATTGAAATTAAAGAGAAACTTTTTCAACAAGGAGATTTGAGTCTACAAGAAACCGTTTCCCAAGCACGTGTTCTTGAATTCGCAAAAACATATGCCGACTTCTTTGAAAGTACTTGTTATACAAACTCTGTTGAAGAAAATAAAAACATAAGCTTGAGTGAATCTTTCTCAGATGTTAATGCTGTAACCCAAAATCGACAGGCAATTGTAGAGAAATCCGTTCAATGCCAACGTTGCGGATATAAAAAAACACTCAAATTCTCAAGAATGTCCTGCAATAGGAAAGACTTGTCATAAATGTTCCCGAATTGGACACTTTTCCCATGTGTGTAAAAGTAAAACGCTCAAAGAAAAACTAACTACGTCAACTATTACTGCAGCTGGTATAGCCAGTAATCTTTCTAAAACTACAATTATTGTTTCGGTGAATGGAATAAATACACCAGCTCTTATTGATACCGGAAGTGTTGCCAGTTTTATTGATGAAAAATTTGCACACAATTTATATCTACTACTGTTCAGTCACTGTTCAGTCAGTGTTCACTTACAGCTCACTAGAAGCTGCAATGAGCTTGGATATAGTTGTTAAATTATACATAATAAACAACAAGTAAATAGATATCCACCATGGTGTAGTGGTTAGCACTTCTGCTTCCCATTCTAGAGGACTCTGGATTGAATTATTTATAAGGACCCGGGTTCGAATCTTTATTGTATATATGGGGATGTAGGATGTTTGGTTAAGGAATGTAGGTAGGTAGAGTGTAGGTGTAATTGTTTGTAAACCATTACACCGCGATGGATATCTTTTGTTGAAATATGACTCAACAGGAGAGTTTTCATTTTTCAACTGGTCTGTATGACATCATATAATAGCCAAGTGATAAGGAAGTTGTTGAATAATAGCGAAATGTGCAAGTATATAGTATTATTGAAAAGTATATACAAATGAGACAGCTTCTCTCCTCTTGTATAATCATCTGTCCTATGATACCTCTCAGCTGACAGCTCCTCATGCTCTTGAACTTTGCACGGTCCATCAGGTACATCACAAGAAAGATCATCATAGAATTTGTAAGGTGTGCACATAATTCTGGAAACAACTGCCTTGTAAATGATTATTTCAAAAGCTGGATCACCCGACTCTCCATCCTCAATCCTGAATCTCTTAACCCGATCAGTGCCTTCAACCAGTGAAAAGCCCGGAAATATAATCTTCTCCTTGCCCAATCCTAGCAGAGTCAGTTCTTGGAGACCACATTTGAATTCACACTAATAGTGTTCTTGTGTATCAAAAAAGTTCAGTAAAATTTTCACATCCTTGTTCTTCCAGTCAGGCATCTGTTGGAGATCCACAATGGTGACCATGCTGTGTCTCAGCTTGAAGAATGTCTTCAACAACATTTGTGTGTCATCAAACAGCACACTAGACTTGATCGGAAGTCCAGGCGGGCAATGCTGCATTATAACTTTGTTGATTCTATCCTTGATATTTTTCATAGTGTGGGTGAAGACATCAGTCAGGAACTGATGCACACATCCATTGCTGACAGCTGTATTTTCCAATGGATTGTGAATATCACTTCTTCTATAGAGAATGCTGACCATGCATTGACAACTGCCTGTAGTTTATCCCGAAGTCTGGAGCAAGCACAAATGTAAGACTCATGATCTGGACATGATTCCAAATGTCCTGCATCGTTGAAAAAGTCTGTCAATGAGATAATAATGATTATGTAGTTCCTCCTCAAGCTCAAACACTGCATCCCGCAGGCATAGCTCACTGTTTGACAACATGTTGCAGTAGACTGAATACCTCTCAGTGCTGACACGCCTTCTTATACCAAACAGAGGAAAGTGGTGGTGGTGGGGATAACTTTCCCTGATTCAACAGGTGAATAATTCAACAGGTCTATGATGATGTCACCTCAACATGACTCACTTCTCAATTCCTCGTTATCATTAGTAGGAAGAAGTATCATATTCTATATCATTTGAGTCTTTAAACATGAATCCTCTATGGTGTAGTGGCTAGCATGTCAGCTTTCCAAGTTGGAGGTTCCAGGTTCGAATCCAAGTCGGTAAAGGTAAGTACTAAAGGTCAGTATCAACAGAACCAGAGGATATATTTTTTTGTATGTAGTGGGTAGAGAAGAGAAAACGATATTTCTATAATAATAATAATAATATAATAATAATATATAATAATAATAATAATAATAATAATAATAATAATAATAATAATAATAATAATAATAATTTTTTTCAATTTCAATTTCAATTTATTTCATTTAAAGTTACATAGTATCATATACATACAGTGTTTTGTTGCTCCTCTAGCTTAGAGCTAATTGAGGAGTATTTAAATTTCATACTACATAATAATAGTTATACATTCCATAATAACACTACAAATGAAAATTTTTGTAAAGTGTTCAATAAACTAAATTGAAAGTCTATAACAGTTTCTATCTGGGATTTGATATTAAAGTTCTAATTTCTACCACTCGAATCACAACATTAGTCACTCTATATTCTACTAAATCGGTGATCAACTTTGCAGACATTATTGTCTCTTGCATTTAGGTGGCTGTGAACAGCTGACTAGCTGAACCAACATGCACATCAACAATAATTACAACACACACAGTCATAGAATACAAAAACATAACCTATCCTCCAAAAAAACATTTATTAGCCTATACTACAAACTGTAATATACACTCTCTTAATCATGTTCACTGCTTCTAAAGCACTTTTTTATTTACAATATTAAAATCATTCTTATTTATTCATTCATCCATAGTTTTTTCTTTTCCATTTCCCATTGTACAGTGCAATTTATTATTGTCTACTATGTGCAAACTAACCTATCTACTAACTAACCTATTAGAATATTACCAATAATCTTCAACATATATTCTATTCAAACAATTCCTATAAAATAATTCTTAAGTTTAGTTTTTATTTCATTTCTTTGTAAATTTTTCAATTCTGGTGGCAAATCGTTCAACAGGTAAGGGATTCTGTATTTTAATAGGTTCTTACCATAATTATTATTATAACGCTGTGCTCTAAATAGCCTATTTCTCAAACCATAACTTATTTCGTTTATTTCCCTTAATTCATCTTCAAAATAATGTCTGGACAAATCAGTGTATTTTGCGAGAGATTCTGGTGTCATAATACCTAATATTCCAAGCTCGACTCCATTAAATAATGTATTTGCTACTCTTCTAACTACATCATACAACGGCTGTCTCAAATACACTGGTGCTAAACTATGAATTGTAATACCATAGAATATTATACTTTGAATCATAGAGAAATAGATAATTCTTTTAATATTTATTGGAAAACAGTGGCTAATTCTAGAGCATTTGTATAAAGCAGCTTTCATAATTCGCAGCATCCTATTATTGTGTGAATTGAATTTCATGTCTGCATCAAAAACAACTCCTAGATGCTTAATATTCTCACTGAATTCCAAATGCTGACACCCGCATGTGTTTCTCAAATTATTATATCTTAGACATTCTGCTTTATGGCAAATTAATTTATAATTGTACAAACCTACGTTAATTCTAGGATTTCTAAATATAATTACCTTTGTTTTCTGTGAATTTATCTTGATACCGTTGTTGAAAAAATATTTATTAGCCAAATTGAGATCCTCTTGCATGTATCTTATGCCCATTATTAGATCAGTGTGTGTCATATATAACAGGTTGTCATCCGCATACTGCAGCACCTTACTTTTGAAACTGAGACTAGCTAGATCGTTTACATACAGATTAAATAGAACAGGAGACAAAATGCTGCCCTGAATAAGTCCACAGGATTGGTTATAATCGGTACTAATATATTCACCTATACTAACATGTATTTTTCTATTTTCAAAATAGTTTTCAAACAAGTTGAATAGCTTTCCACGAATACCTATTCTATTGGTTTTTTGTAACATAATTTCATAATTAACCAAATCATATGCTTTTGTCAAATCTGTTGCAACAGTTATGACAAATTTATTGTCATTTAAAGCTTCAAATATATTTTCTGTTAGTTTTTCTAATAAATCTATTGTTGATTTTTTTGGAATAAACCCATATTGAGCATTATTTATTATGTTCTGATTGATCAGGTATTGATTCAATTGCATACAGATGAAATGTTCTAGAATTTTCATAATTACTGAGATTGATCCTATTGGCCTATAAGAACCTACATTTTTCTTTGCTCCATTCTTAAAAATTGGTCTGAGATGTGTTATTTTTAGACGCTGAGGTATTTTTTCTGTTTCAATTATCCTATTAATTAAATGCATCAGGATCAGCTTTAGATAGAAAATGTTATTTATGATATCTTTTGGCCTAATTTTGTCAGGTCCTGCAGATGATCTATTGTTTAGTTGTTAATGATACTATAAAGTTGATGTTCTTTCATTTTTTTAAAATTCATACTCATCCTATCCCCTATTGTATAGTTACCTTCTTTTAAATGTGGTATTATATCAAAGTGTTGCCCGTTCATTTCTGTTGTAATTTCTTCTATTTTTTCTTTAAAGCTGTTTTTAAATTTCTCTGTTAGGTTCATAATTTGATGATCTTCATTGATATTGAAATTTAACTTAATTGATTCCTTTAGAGACGGCCTATTCTTCTTATTTATAAAATGATTGATGATTTCCCAAATTTTCTTAGTATTGTTGGAGTTATCATTGAAAGCCCTATAATAATATTTCCTTTTCTCATTACGAATCATGTCTGTTAACTTATTTCGTATGTTTCTAAACTGATTTCTCAAATCCACATTATGTTTATCTCTTTTAACCATTTGCCATAAATAGTTCTTTCTCTCTATCATCAGCTTAATTCTATCATTGAACCAGGAATTATGTAGTTGCTTAGTTTTTTGTTTAACCTTTATGACACTTTTAGCATATATATTTTCGAACCTCTGAACTATATCATTATAAATATCTGATGGTTCTCTTAAGTCTAGAATCGGCCACCAATTTTCAGTTTGAATCAATTCATTTACTCTCCCCGTTAAAATGACGCTTTTATATTCATTTTCCATAGTCTGGTGTGTACCATCTGTACATGTTTCTAACAATTTAATCCCTGTCCAGTAATGGTCTGCAATTTTGCTTTCAATCAAAAATGAAATATAAGAGTTGTTAGGATCTAACTTTACATTAACATGATCTAGGCATGATGATACAACTGTGTTACCATATGTTTCCTCTCTAGTTGGCTTTTGTATAGTATTGTATAAACCATAAGAGTAGAGTACACTTATATAATTATTCGAACCATACATATTTGACAGGTAACATATATTTATATCTCCTACCATGATAATATTTTTTTCTTGACTCATTCTTTCTGATGTTAAAAGTCTCTCTAATTCTTCATTAAATAAATTCACATTTTGATTAGGTGGTCTATAAATAGCTATGATTATTATTGTCGTATTTCTAACACAAAACTTAAAAGATATTAATTCAGCAGAAACAAAATCTATTTCATTTTTCTCAACTTTAATACCTGCTTTGTAAAAAATTCCCAATCCACCTCCCCCTCTCCCATCGGACCTACATTTAAATAGACTTGTAAAACCCTGAATTCCATACAAATTTGTTTCTTCACTATTAATATTAATTTCGCTAAGTACAAGAATATCTATTTCATTAATTATACTGTTAGTTTCTGCTCTTAATGTATCCCAATTTTTTCTGAGTGATCTAATATTGGTGCATAAAATATTTAGTTCATTCACTGTCTTGTTCTTCTTCAAAAATTCTTTGGACTGATCCAAGTCTTGAAATACTCTGAAATCCCTGTCATTATTTAAATCTTCTTCATTTAATTGAAAAATTTTGATTCCTAGAAAGTTTTATGGTTATATTTTTATTTATACCTATAATATTATTGTTTGGTAGATTTATTAGGGAGAAAAGATAGTAACTTAACCTTATTGAGCTACTAATTAAATTGTAAATGTAATATCCTGGCCTTGAGAACTTTTAATTACCGTATCTTTATATTATTTTTTCTAAATCTTCAAACCTTATTATTTTTATTGCTCTAGCTGTCTCATCCTTTTTAATCATTATTCTGTCCCCATTCATCCACAGAAATTTGTATTTCTTTGTGATTTTCATTTCCTTCACTTTTTTGAATAAATTGTTGAAATAGGGGGTAAGATGGTCATTGAAGTAAATTGATTTGACTGTCTTGGTCTCGTTGAACATGGACGTGGTAGGTCTAATCGCCCTGGCCTTTTTAACTATCATATCCCTCACTGATCGAGAGCTCAGCTGTATGATAGTTGGGCTTTCTGCATTCTTCGACGGCAGGCGATGAGTAGTTATGTCTTTTCTTCTCAGTTCAATATCCATCTTCTTCATAAGCGTGAGTATTTTCTCTTTCAGATCCTCATTCCTCGAAAACGGAATACTGGATATGATGATGTTTCTGCTTCTTCCATACTGTCGCTCACATTCCAAGTCCACTCTTAAGTCATCAATATCACTTTTTAAGATTTCTGTCTTCTTTTTAAGGTTTTTTATTTCTTCTAAAACCCCCCCAATTTTCTCTTCAATTCCGGTGAACAGCTTCTTCATTTCCTCCATTTTTTTCACCATCACTGCTTCATGGTCACTGAGCATCTTCTCCACTAGACGTTTCAGCATCAAATGTGTCCCATCGGTGAGTTCTTCTTCAGTACTGTTTTTCCTTGGTCTTGCTGCACCCCTACATTGAGGACACTCCCATTCTGCTTTTTTTTGGGCACTTTTCGCCTTCCATGTTGACTTAGATACTCCCGAACAGTGAAAGTGATATTCCAATTGACACTTACCACAAGCCACACAATCGTTATCAATCGGCAAAGCCTTATCGCAGACTGAACAATCCATATTTAATCTATTGACAATATTTCACTGAATAGCAGTTAAATTCTAAGATTGTTGGTTAAAGTTTTTGTTTTCCTAACCTCACTTTTTCGAAATCTAGACTTACCGACTTCAAAGTTCCCGTGACTTGTAGCAAATATTATTTACACAATAATTATCAAGTTCTCTGCCAAAAAATAACTTAAAACATTATTATTTTTCTTTCAACTTTTATACTGAAGCACTTATTTCTCACTTGCTTATTCTTACATTATTATAATAGTCACTGCCTTCGTGATGTGTGTGAAGTGTAATGATAATAATAATAATAATAGTAATAATAATAATAATAATAATAATAATAATAATAATAAATGTTTATTTCCCAAAAAAAACTAAAACTACAACATCAATTACAAAAATATAAGATAAATAACAATATTACATACAATAGTTAGTTACAAAAGATTCCTATAATGTGTTCTCTACTTGTTTAGTTTTTCTGTGTGGAAATTGACCTACTCCACTATGGCGTACCATGCATACTTCCTATATGCATTTATTTTCCATTATAAAACAGAATGTATATATTAGTCATTGAAAATCCTCTTCTATATTTTGTGGTTTCCTGATAGACCTTTGCCGAGGAGGGTCTCCTGAACAGGCCTCTGTAACTCTGAATCTCTTCACACGTCCATCATCTCTGCAGTATGAGAATCCTGCAAAGGTTACCTCCCTGTTGTTGCTGATAAGAGTTAGACTCTTGTCACTGTATTCAAATTCACACCAATACTTTCGAGATGAACGATCATCAAAGATCAATTCAATCTTGACATCCTCATTTCGCCAATCATAGACTTTATCCAAATTTACAACAGCTACTTCGCTATACTTGAGACTGTAGATAGTATCCAAAGGTACTCATTGACTATTGCCAAACAGAACATAACCTTCAAAGTATGACATTGTCAACAGTTACCAATTGACTGATGTTCAAGAGACAAACGTCTCCACTTATATAGTCTATAATGATGGTGGTGGGGGAAAAAGTGAATGATAAAACAGTAAATCAAATCAAATGTTTATTTATTGACATGAGAAGGTTATGACAAAAATATCTATCTTCCAGCATTGTCTTCATAATCCAATCATGGGTTGAGTTCACAATATTGAATGCGCAGAGTAGTGGTGCATCCATAGGCTCCTTCCTTGATCCATTCAGCTTCTTCTGCACAGACTCCACATAGTTGAGTAGGTAATGCTCTGGGCAGTAGCTTCCATGTCCAGGCTATAGTGAGGTCCATGTTATAATGACAGTATTTGATCAACTTTGGTATTGGTATCCTTGTCAATCATTCGATGAAGCCGGTGGTACTATCCTTTTATAGGTCCACAACAATGCCAATTATGTTTCTGACAGTGTAGAAATATAATTAATCAATGCAGAGAATTTGCATTCCTATTCTTCTTTCTTCATCCACTGTCATTATAACGTGGACCTCACTAATATAATAATAATAATAATAATAAAAGCCTTTATTGGTTCCCAACACTATACAATAATACAATATAATATGTCAAAAGAATGAAAATCTTTGCTAAACTGAAAATATTAAATAACATTACTGAATTAGCTAGCTTCTTTTCAAATAGTCCAAACTCCATTATTAGTATACAAGATTAAATAAAAAGAAAATGCGAAAATGTTCTTATCATTTTATTTGTCAAAACCAGGTCCTCTATTGGACATAGGCCTCTCCCAGGTTCCTCGATCTATCTCTATCTTTTGCATACACTGCCCACCTATCCCCAGTCACTTTTACAATGTCATCTTCCCATCTGAATCGCTGTTGTCCAATTTTCCTACTCCTCCAGCTGGGCTTCCACAAAGTTAGACTCTTCGTCCACCTGCCATCCTCCAATCTAGTGGACCTCACTAGTCCTCAGCAATTCCTTCAGGTTCAGTATCTTGTAGTAGAGATAGGGTGATGTCAAGTCGACATACTCTATATTCTCCTCATCATCCAGCTGCAGTAGCTTGTCCAATAGAGCGATTGTGTCATATCCATAGATGAAGATCTTGATTGACTGTCCCAAGTTGCTGTCAGCCAGCCATCGTCCAATCATATCGCAAACAATTGGTTTTAGAGGTTTCAGATGTTGTTGACCGGCTTCTTTGACTGACCATCTTAGTCCATGTTTGCCTTGATGTAGAAAATTGTTGTCAAGCACCACACTAGCTTTCAACAGCATATCTGGGTAGGGTGGCTTGAAAAAGTAGTGATGAGTTGTTACATGATAACTATCATCATGTTCCAGTACTGCCATCTCCTCCACAATGAAATCATGACCCAGTCCTTCAAATCCTTGGAAGTTTATCAGGTAGAGTGTTAGTGGACCGAAAATGTTGCTAGCTCTTCTCGGTGCGAATTTTGCAAAGTTGTCGTCTCCACTACAGTCCTCAAATACCACACCATCATCAGAAGCAGTATGTAGGTCTGTAGTACTTGTAGAAGCATCCTTCATCAATGGTTTGTCTAACAAATCCTCTCCTTCACTTATCTCTCCATCTTCCTTAGTAGAGAAGGTAACAGTAGCCAACTTGAACATGACTGTATCACTCAACACTTCACATGAGAATAAGCTGCACAATCCAGATCATAAGTATTTTATATTCTCTCTATGCTGACTGTACTAGACCAGTCAATGGTCGGTACTCTTTGATCATTTCATGAATCATTAGGCAGTAGGCTCGTGTATTGGCAGGTATGTTGGCAGTAGTTCCAAACTCAATCCTCACATCAACACTTCCAGTTTTGAGTGATTCATTTCGGCGGGAGCAATGGACAGCAAACAACATTATATTATCAGTGCTTATAGCTACTGTTTAAAGCAGAGGTTTAGATGAGCAAGCATTATCATGATTGTAGACTCCATTGAAAGCTGCATACATGTTGTAGACATGATTATCATCGCCATCAATGCTCTCATACAGGTAGTATTTGTTTTTTAAAAACACTCGAATATCCTTCATATGACACTTGTCAAATTTTTAACTGTTAGCTGCTGCTACACCTCGTCTTCCAGTCTGCAGGCCAACTACAATGTAGCATGGCTTCTCATGCTAAGTTGTTGACTTGACAGTCCATGAATGTTTTTTAGTTTGTGGCAAGGTTGGGTACTCGTACAATTCCCAATGTTGAAATGGTATACTGATTGGTGTGTCATTCTGCACAATCTGTAGCAGATGCATTCTTACATCATCCGCCGCTTCTAAATACGGCATTCTCCACAAAAGCTTTGTGATTGTAGCATTAGCACCGGCAACACTCACACAGTCATTGAAATTAGGGCTACATCTCAACACCAGCTCTTATTTCAGATTCAACAGAATCTGTCTATAGTCTTCGGCAAAGCTCAGCAGGTATCATAGAGGTACATCCATTTTTGTACCATCCGCAGCAAAATTGGCAAAACCAGTGGTTAAACTAAACTTGTAGCTGGCCGCTTCCATCTTGCTGCATTCATCTCGCTCAAATGTCATAGCATTCTTCATCAGACTTGTGATACCTGGATTACATATGCTGTCCACCTCCACACCATTGATTTCATAACATATCTCTGAAAACAGATTGGCAAAGAATCCAGACACACACAGTGTTCCAGCCACAGCAGCATCGCCAGCTCCAAGCACTGTATACTCCAGATGTAGATAGCTCTCAGATGGCAGTGTGTAAATGTCCTGTTGCTGGATTGGTATCCTCAATTCATTGTTGCCATTGAAGCTTGCGGTATAGGGGGCATGAGAGTGGAACTCATAGCCAATGATACTGGTGTCCATTTCTTGTCACATCCAAAACTCCCATTGCTAATGTTGTCCCACTTGACAGCCTCTTTCCTTTAGATAGTAAATGCTCTTTGATGTTAACCTCACAGAGGTTGAATGTCGAATGACATGTTTTGCATTTGCGCTCCTTTTATCTATTTTTCTAGGTTCTTGACCGCCCTACATGGGAGACATTGCCACCTCCACATCCAATCCCTGATTCCACTTTGAGAATAATAGCACCATCTCAAATGCAGAGTAATATTAAAATCTTCACCTCTATTATTTATCAGATGACTGTTCTCATCAACAACCTCCAGTGTAATGTTACCAATCTGCTTGATGTCCACAGGTAAATAGATTACATTCTGCACAGTTACAATCATTTTATACCCTGGATCAACATCTGGGTAAACTTCATAGATCACGTGATCCTTGACCCCATTCGAATAGGATCCACCCACAATGTTACACTTTATATGCAGAACATTAGGTCTATTGATTTGTACTGTGAAATCACCTTTAGCCTCCTTGTTGGCTTCTACAACTCATTTATCACTGAATCCCAACAAACGTCCTATTGAATTGGCTGGACTGAAATCCAACTTGGCATTGCTCAGAACTGAACATTTCAAGGTTGATGGATCAACAGCCAATGAGAACTGTATTCCTCGGTTATGTAACCTAGCTCTAAGTAGAGTGGCAATAGTTTGAAATTCAAGACTGCCCTCTGGTAATGATATATGCTGGAGATCTGACCCAAATTCAGCACTTGTATCCTGCATCACCTAGGATACAATATCCTCTTTTTTCTTCTCTTCTTCTTCCACTCCAATCTTCCATCTATTACCTCTGGTTCCAACATTACATACATAACCATACCAATGATTTGTCATATTTGAATTGTCAACTGATGTTAGCTCCTGATGTGTCAGTGCCGGGTCAGTTGTCACTGATTTCTTCACAATATGATTTGACAGTTTTGGCGCATAGTGGTGCAGTGTATTGTTGTAGCCCACCTCAACATTTGGTATTGAATTACAGCTGGTGAAGCTGATAAGACCAACTTCTCATTCACCAGTGCTTGTATCAAGAGGTGGGTAAAAAGATGTGCTTTTCAGCACAGATGTATTACCTCCAAAGCATGGCATCATGGTCTTGACTGCTCAGTGTACTATTGCACAATGATTTGTAATATGTTCTTACTCAGTTTATATGTATGGCGAAGACAATGGGAAATAATAATGTTTTTTATAGATTATAATCATTAATTTTCATCAATCAAAAATTTCAAACACAAATATGTGAGTAGAGATCTTTCTGCTTCTATTCATAGTTATATTCGATCCTTGCTCCAGTGCTAGCCCTTGATGCATGTAGTCGATAAACTCCTGTGGTGATCTCAGGTTGCTGAATCTCTCAAAGTAGTGGATGACATCATCATTCTTCACATAGCACACACAATGTGTGATGGCGCCAGTACTGCTGTCAAGATTGATGATACCGCATTCTTGTCTCAATTGTCCTGCAGCCAGTAGAGCATCCCGCATAAACACACCACGGAATTGTTTCAGCTTTAGATGACACACATACTTGTAGAGGTCTGCATCGGTGAGTGCTTGGTCAGGCAGAGCAATCATCACCTTCTGCATTGACAATGGTGGCGTGCCCTGTTTCCCATCCTCTGTTGATGTCTCAGACCTTCACCTTTCTTGGAAGTAGGTAGAAAATGACAGAGAAAGATTCAAATCAGCTGTTTTGTACCCCCCCACCCCTCCCCAGCATCGTCCCCCACCCGCCCCCGCCCCATGGCTGAGTTGGGGGGTCACATGACAGCAGGTTAGTGACATCATCAGCTGTTCAGTGACGTCACTTGACCTCGAAATTTCCCTCCTTTTTTTCTTCTAACCTCAAACTAGATTTTTCCCCCCCCTGGGGGGGCAACATAACCTCAATATCTTTTTCCCGCCATAAGCAGGGTGCACACGCGCGCACTTGCGCAGCACTCCCTGTCCAAGTATTGATTTGATTTCACAGACACACTCAATTGTTGTAGTATGAAATAGGATATTGAAATTAAATATTAATATTAGCAGCTGCAATCAAACAACACTATTGATTTCCTCCTTTTACCCTGCTGCTGCTTTGTCACTCAATTACACTTACTGCTTAGCGCACGCGTGCGCGGCACTCTCTGTCCAAGTATTGATTTGATTTCCTAGACACACAATTGTTGTGCATCTAATAGGCTATTGAAATTAAATATTAATAGTAACAGCTGCAATCAAACAACACTATTGATTTCCACCTTACCCAGTAAGGAAGCTTTTTTCAGTGACACACACCAGACCAAGTATTGATTTGATGTATTGCTGGTTGCATAAACAAACCCCTTGTTTCTTACCCCTGTTTACTACCTTTTGGTTAGCTTGATGATGATACTATGAGCTATTGATTTTCTCCTTTTTGGCTAACAAGCTGGGAGGAATGAAGGGGGGGGGGAGGGCAGGGTAGCAGCGGCTTAGCTTAGTCTGTAATAATTGTTACTATTGATTGTAGTGCTTTTGTGGCCTACACAACTACTTTTTTTCCACCCCTTCCCCATTGGGGTAGGGCATGTAAAAACTGACACAAGACAAACTTGCTATATTGATCTTCCTCTAGAATAACAACTGACACAGTTTTCAGTTGTTTGTTTAGTGTAGTTGGAGTTAGGAATAGAGAAGAAAGAGAGAGAGACACAGTGTGAGTTAGTTATGCTTGTTTATTAACACATTATGGAATGAACACACAAAAACTTTTTGATTTTCTTCTGAATAACAAACAAGAGTGACTGTATTGTATAACAAACAAGAGTGTTAGTAACATATAATAATAATATTAAGAATAATAAGTGAAAGATTTATATTATGAACATGAACACTATAGAGTGTGTTAGTGACATACAAGTCACAAATTTGATTTGACAAACACATACACAACCTTTAAAAACACTATAATTTTCTTCTGAATAACAAAACAAAGAGTGTCAGTGTTGTTAGTAACATACAATAATAACAATAATAAGTGAAAGATTTATATATAAAAAACATGAATACACATACTATAAAGTCTTAGTGGTGGCATACAAGCCACAATATAAGGTTGATGATGGTGAGGAGAACCATAGTAGTATTTCACTATTAATAATATTATGTACCTTTCAAAAGAAATGATGAGAAGTAAAATGATGCACTGTTTGACTTTACAATTGTTTCAACACATGTAAAATCACTTTTTCGTACTGTCAATTCTATTTCAAACCATAGTCTGTTGATATTCATTTTGAATATGAATTTAACACAATAAGTTCCACAATTTTCTTGTTTAACACAAGCTGATACAATTGCAGTATCTGCATGTCTTATTCTCATGCACTGTTGATCAATATTGTAGCTTATTTCGATGGCATCAACATTCAACCTAATAATTTTTGATAATATAATCTGTAACACACACATCAAATAAAATTATTGATACTACAAGTTGTTTTCTCTAAGGGTTAAGGAGAGGAGGATGTGGAGGTAGAAGAACAAGAAGATGCAACAGGCAAATTCTCATCTGTTAATAGTGGAATTTTATAGTGTCCTAAAGCTAGTGTACTAATTTTATCACTACAGATATACCTTTTTTCATCTTGACAACTAAGCGCCTTTCTATTTTGACAAATTGTCATTACTTTATGGTTTTTTGATCTAATTAAATTCTGTCTTCTGTACACCTCTCTACCTCTGAATAGACAATTTAAATAGTATTGAATGAAATGTATTGATTAGACTTTGGATGTTGAGCTGTTAATTTGCATGACAATATACATCGTTTTACCCCTTTAGCCTTTTTAATTAGTCCTACTTTACGTTCAATCTCTAATCTATCTTCTGTTTCTTTATCAAAATGTTGCTGTTGCTGACCAATAATTTCATTATACAATCTACATGCCCATAGTTTTGACCGTAAACCTAGAAACTGATAAGGAGCTTTAGAAGCAAATTCATCTTTCATCTTACCAACAACCATACGGTTATGTGTAGAATAACCTGGGTGATCTACAGGATAATTCGATGTGTCTAGCCAATATTTTAAATCTCCATTTGTGCTTATGTCACAATAGAAATCTGTTGTTTTTATCAGGTAGAATAGACTATCAGAATCCTGATACAAGAGTTTGGCATGGGGACCATATATATTTTTAATTACATCATAATGGAATGAATACATTACTGTTTTACTCAAATCTAAAATCGAAAAACCAATGTAAATAGGGTTGTTTAGCAAAATATTCTCTTTGTGTAGAGTTATACCACATATGTTCTTCCCAAAAATCAAACGATCTTTGAACGATGGGCGAGCAATATATTTCAATAGCGATTTCTCGTTATTAATCAACTTTAAATCCATTTGTTTCCATAAATTCATACAAGATCGACCGAAAATTACATTGTTGAGTAATTCGTGGAAATCTTTTTGAAATTTATTCTTAGACTGTTGTCTTAGCTGTGTGTTCAAACTTATGTATGGTTCTAGAGATTTGCTTTGTTCAAAAGAAATGCCTCTACAAATGTTTGTCAATTTCAATCCATGTTCTATTGCTTGTTTCAACAGTAAATAGTGGCATACATAATTTGTGTGATTTGTAAGTGAGGTTATGAGTAGAGTCTGATTGGATAGGTAAACTTTTTGATTTCTTGCCAGAAAAGGGAAATCATTGTGCATGTCGTGTAATTCTACTGGATATTCAATGTCGACTTCCAAAACATAGCCTACTGTTTGGTCCTTGCTCCAATTTTTCATGTTGGCAACAGCATTGTCTATTTCGTGTCGACTCATCCAAGCAAAATTTTGTCTTGGCAAATTTTGCGACATTGATAGGCCATATAAATTATTAATCAAATCAAATCAAATCAAATCAAATCAAATCAAATAGTTTTTTATTTTGACAAAAAAAAAACACAACTCAGTGGAATAAAGATATAAACTTCTATACAGTTAGTTCCTGTCAAAATAAAAATACTACTTGCTAAATTATTTACAATTTGTATACAAGTAGGAGGTCAGTGAAAAAAGTTTTTAATGCTACATTCACACACACACTCACACATCTTTCTCTTTCAAGTTGGTATGTGCAAAAAAGGTAAAAGAAGTATTATAATAGAATGGGAATCAGATAATTACAGAAAAATAACTCTCAATAGTTTCAGGCAGACATCCAGTAAGCCATTTTGATATTTGTTTCTTCAAAAGTATTTTGTTCTCAATATTTCTTATATAATCAGGTAGATAGTTGGAAAATTTTGGCCCCAAAAAGACAAAGGATTTCTGAAAAAAGTGTTATACACTCTGGGGTGTCTAGCTAAATTTTCAACTACTCCTCTAGTTCTGTATACATTATCATTCTCGAACATTTGCTGACTTTGATTGCCTGATAACATGTAAAAGGATGATGAGACTTTGAAAAAGTATATTAAAGTAAAAAGTATATATTTATAGCGCAATGGCAAACAATCGAAAAATTGAAAGATAGGAAAAGAGTGTTCGATCCTGCTCACACCCTTCATACACCATACTATGGCTTTTTGAAGCACAATTAGAGGTGCTAGATGGGTTTTGTAGGTGAATCCCCAGCAACCAATGCCATAACTTAATTTGGAATCCACCAGAGCAAAATAGAGTTGCCTGAGCACAGCTGAAGGAATGAATTTTCTAAGCTGGTAGATTTTTTTTAGAATATGGAGGAGATAATATTTTAATTTACAAATATGATGAGACCAAGAGAGTTTCTCATCCACTACCAGACCTAGATACCTGATGGAATCAGTTTGTGCCACAGTACCACAATCACAATTGATTTGACTACAAGAAATTGTATGAAATTTCAATGGGTGAAGGAGTTGCCAAGGAGTAGACAATGTGAATAATATATATTTGGTTTTAGAGAGGTTTAGGGCTAGGCCATTCTTATTGAACCAGGAAAGCATTCTATTCAGATCTTCTTGCATAATTTTATTTAGGTTTTGCACGTCTGTATTACAATAAGAGAAAGCAGTATCATCTGCAAAGGAAACTGGAATACCATTAAAATTATCTGAGAAAAGGTCATTTATGAAAATGAGAAATAAAACTGGTCCGAGTACTGAACCCTGCGGGACCACAGTCCACTTCCAGGATCTCACTTTTGGCATCCCCCAGGGCAACATATTGCACTCTTTTACTCAAATATGATCTGAACCAATTCTGAGGCACACCTCTTATACCAGCCCTAGATAGTTTGTCAAGCAGTAGCGAATGTATTAATGTCTAAAACAGCTAGAAAACTGTTGGGTTTTTCGGTATTGTAAGGTGCTCCAGTATAGTGATTATTTGCAACTGCATGTCTGTGAACACACATAACTATTCCGCCCCTGATAGAGGATTGGAAAAATGCGTACATCGAGTAATCTGTCGAAAGTTCCAACTTGATTTTAGTATATTTAAGCATAGTGTCAAAAGAAAAGCCAGGCAGTGTAAAATAGTGAGCTGGGTCAAGTTTGAAAATTTCGAGACTAATGTTGCGAAAAGATTCCATTATGTCAGCTAGGAGTAGTACGTCTGTTTTCAAATATATGTCACTGTATTGACCAAGTGTGCAACAATTGAAGTGTTTCCAAACCTTTTGTACATGCTGATAATCGTCTGCACTTATTGTACTATCACAAAGAGAACTGTAAAATTCTTCTATAGGTGGTAAACTTTCCTCATTCATTTTAGCCCAAGAATCACAATATTCGTATGGGAAAATTCCTTTACATGATACAAGAGGTAAACTTTGATGTTCAAAATGTTCCATTGTGTGTTTGAGAATACAAGCCATATGCTCAATAGTTGGTGTAAGGCCAGCTGGTTATAGTAGGTTGGAGGTTAACGAATCCAAACTATCGGGTAGAAATTTGTACGAATCAAGAAATCTGAGATGGAGTCGATTGGACAATTGTATAGTGTACTGTGTAGCATATTCAGTTAAAGTGGTTAGAAAATGTATGGCAGCATTTTCACCTCTATAGAGTATAGGACGTGATGGTATTTTCTGTGATAGTGGCAAACTGTCCGGTATTTGTGTTTCATCTCTAACAAAATACAAACAGTAGGACATGACAACATGATTATGTTCAGTGTTTATTGCTCAATTCCCCCCCTTTAACCTCCTCCTTGCAGTGCTATAGATTTCACCCATTGCCTCGGCTTCTCCATTATCATCACCATCATCATCATCATCATCATAATCAGACTCTGAGTTTGGTGGCGGTGGTGGTTTAATGAGAAGACATTCGAAATCAGCATAACAGCTTAGGGGTAGTTCATACTTTCTCAATGGGTTTTTAAATTCTAAAACTGGTGGTATTCCATCCTCTTGCATTTTAGGCATAGAAACTCTTGTAACTTTTTGTTGAGAACAATATTCTTTGTGTTCTTTCATTTGTCTTTCTCCATCTAAACTATAGGTATAATGGGTGAAACATCGTCGGCAGATTACTATTTTTCTATCATGTTTAGTTAGTTGTTTCCTAATAAGTTTATCAAAATCAACAATTAAACAATAGTGAGTTTTGGTTTCTACTTTACATGTACCTTCATCGACAACATCAGTTGTTCCCTCATCCCCTTCACTCCCGCCCTCCTCATCATTGTTGTCCGCTTTTTCAACTAGCAGTAATAAATCAAAGTGGTCTTGTCTAGTTGTTTTGCTAATTCGACGCGGATAAATTGGATTTTTATTGTCAATTCCGTATACATTAACAGAAACTGTCAGGTTATCCTTTTCGAATCTATCTAGTTGACAAATTGGGGTTGGAAAATCAATGTTATTGAAATTATATATTGGTTTCTTCTTGTTTAACAAACGATAATAACGATTATCAACACAATATTTACAACTACCTCTAATGTGTCGTGCTAGTATCGCATACATAAAACATTTGGAATCTGTTTTATTCTGCGGGTTTATGATACAATGTTTAGACGTTATACTCTTGGGTAGCTTAATATATGAAGACCCCTCTTGATCTTTCAATGGTCTGTATCTATTAATTCTTAGCATCAATCCGTCAATATTTTGTAATGACCAACCACTGGATTTACCTTGATAATTTGTCTCTTCTATAAGTAAATAGAAAAATAAATCGCGAATCTGTTTTGGTAGATTGTCTAGTGATGCTACAATGAAATTGATTGTTTTAAAAGCCACATCGGCTAACTCAACAATTTCTTCACTGTCTTTATTTATTTTCTGATATGTATATTCCACAACAATATTGAACTTTAAAGCCCCGCTTGCATGAAACTTGTGAGCCAATAGACTGTAAATATAATTCTCTAAACCATTAAACATTGGGTTATAGTCTATAAATGGTTTGTGACCGGATTTACTATGTGTAAAATTGTTATAATAATAAGTTTTTAGACAACCTCTAAATTCATTTTCTAATAAACTAAATGGATTATATCTATCTGTTTTGTCCTTTAATTTCCCCGCTCCACTAACACCTGGCTGCAGCAGTGGACTTTTTTCTTCTTCTGCAGTTTGCATCAATCGTTTCCTTTTAATAGGAGCCATATTTGTAGTTACTACTACAATTACCTACGGTAGAAAAATACATAATACAGCAACAATATTTACATTCAAAGTAACAATAAAATAAAAAGATTATTACCTGTTTTGTTTTTTTTCTATTGTGATGATGTACACTCGCTTTGGTTTATTTTAATATTAAATGTTCTACCATATGGTTGAACAGACATCAAATAACCAGTCATGTCGATTTTATTCTTTTTTTTCATCAAATTTGAACATTTTCTTGTTGAAGTAGCATTCTGGTAAAACGTACGACTTGTTGTGGCCATCAACTTCAAGTTTCACTAAAA
Organism: Nilaparvata lugens; assembly: GCF_014356525.2. Taxonomy (NCBI): domain Eukaryota; kingdom Metazoa; phylum Arthropoda; class Insecta; order Hemiptera; family Delphacidae; genus Nilaparvata; species Nilaparvata lugens. The sequence continues at coordinate 76,223,435 of NC_052518.1, read as the reverse complement.
TTCTATCACCATGTTGTGTTTTCAAATGTGCAGCACTAATCATAGGATAGTTTTGATCTGGTATCAGTTCTTGTAAGCTCATAAATTTATAAGAAGCTGTTTCCGCTGAAATTGCTTTGACTAATTCTTCAGCTGACATCTGAAAGTCATGGTATTTATTCGGTATAAAATAGTTCATTACACAATGATATTGTTTGATCTTGAACTTGTTCTTCCTTCAAACAATAGATTTTTCCTATGTCTGCGAGTAAATTTTGATAGCAGTCACCTAAAATTTGTTCATTTGTTGTGGGTGTGCTTCTTGGAATAAGACCAGACCACCAATTATAATTCACAAACAACGGTGAATTTATTGTGCATTTAAGAGTGATATATGAGCCCAAGTGGTATAATCGAAAAGTTAATTTTATACAATTGCAATACCAGATTTCACCATCCATGGCTAGAATATGTTCGAAAGAACATGGAGGTATGTGCAACAATCTGAATGGGAGATACCAACCATTATTAGCAATCCTTCTAGCATTATTCAATGCTAAACTGTAAGATGAATAGGTTATTTTCATATTTCCAACTAAATTACACAAACTTTCCATATCTTTTCATAATTCGACACAGGTCCATCGTTCATTTGGTGTCATTATTATTTTTTTTACACTAGAAAAAAAAATGCTATGATAATATTTACTCTAGTATTTTTCACGTTAGTGTGTGTGTTTGTTATCATTATTAGTGTCCACTACCTATAGTAGTGAAAATACATTAGGTTTCTCATAATATAATCAAAAGTATACTCTTCGGGGTTTCTGTCAAATGAATGATATCTCTCTGGGTTAATTTCTCTCAAAATGAATGGATCGATATATCTACTCTTATTTTGAAATTTAAACATATGCAATGTAATGTCAAAGAAATCCTGACAACGACATTTGTACATTACTAAAGTATTTATGGGACATAGACACTGATGCTCTAAACATGTACCATCATAATGAAAATCTTTTGTTAAATCTATATGCTGTTGTTTATCAAATGATATGTAATTGGCATCTCCTTCTCCTTCTTCTTGAAAGTCAAGATTTTGCAGATACAATGCTGTAACATCTTCACACGTCAAGTGTTCAGCTGCAATCATGTTCATGAGGTCTTTAATATCGAGTCTTTTGCATATAGCATACAATTTAGAAAGAATGCCATCATTGCTGCTGCTGCTAGATGTACGTTGTAATTCACGATTTTCACCATATTCTAAAATCTGAGATTTGGGTATGTTGCTCAAATCTGCTCCATAGAAAATTGCATTTATGCTAGCCTCTTTGGATAAAGTTAGTGAAGAGAGTGGTGATTTTAGCTCGTTTAATCCCATATCTTTTTTTAATATGTTTGGCATGTGTCTTCTCTTAGAGGAGAACATCTGCAAAACAGAAAAAAAAATGTTTGTTTGTGTGTGTGTCTCTCTCTCAATATAAAAAGAGGTTGTTTTTTAGATTTTTTTTTACTTTGAAATCATTTTAATGAGAAAGAAGAAGAAGAAGAAGAAGATACAAAAATAATATGATATAGTAGTAGAGTTGTGAAACATACCTTTGAATTTTTGTTAACGAAGAACAAATATGTGTGTGTGTGTGTGTGTGTGTGTGTGTGTGTGTGTGTGTGTGTGTGTGTGTGTGTGGTGTGTGTGTGTGTGTGTGTGTGTGTGGTGTGTGTGTGTGTGTGTGTGTGTGTGTGTGTGTGTGTGTGTGTGTGTGTGTGTGTGTGTGTGTGTGTGTGTGTGTGTAGAATATTAAAACAATATCTCTCTCTCTCTCTGTGTGTGTGTGTCTGACAAAGTCACCACTTTCAATTGTTATTTCTCAATCAATAATAATGAGTGCGCACACAGAAGGCTGCCTGTTGTTTAGAGAGTGAGAAGTGTTCCGTTTGAGTTTTCAGGCAGCAATGAACATTCTGGTCAAATTGAAACTGTTTTTATGACATTTACAAACAGAAGAAAGTGCGGGGTGGAGGTAAGTCTCAACAGAAGTGGGGGGCAAAGGAGATAGATAGATAGATAGATAAATGACTTTTATTTACACTTTACAATAAAAGTGATGTGGGCGAAATTGAGGCAATAGAAGCCCCCTCTTCCATTTAACCCATGATGATGAGTACAAAAAAATAATAATATACATTACAATTTGAAATTAAATGATAATTAAAAATTATAAGGAAACTACTAAATCAATTTGCTACAAATTGAATAAATTAAGAGGAAAAAAAAGAGAAAACTAAAAGCAAGAAATCTTAATAGTGAAAAAATCTCACTCACACAAAACATTCACACACACACACACACACACACCCACACAATCACACTTACACTCACACCTCTAAAGAACATAGAGTAAAACCGCCTAGTTAAGCCCTCCCCCCCTGATCCACGCCACGACAGCTGCACTGAACTGGTGTTGACTGTCAAGCAGCCTAATATGAGCTGGCAGTGAATTCCATAATCTAATCGCACTAACATGGAATGACTTATTATATAGCTCAGTTCTGTGAATTGGAACAGACAATGAGCAAGCTCCATGACGCGTCCCACCCCTGCCAACATCACCCATGAAGCAAAACCCTGCTGCCAAGTAATTGGGAGACCGAGATTTCAAGAGTTTGAAGAGGAACATGAGTGCATGGATACTCCTGTATTCGTGCAGTCTTAGAAGTTTGAGCTGTCCAAAGTATTGAGTAATATGTTCGTCATGTCATAAACCAAAGATGAAGCGCACACAGTAATTCTGAGCGTGCTGCAATCTCTGAGTAAGTTGAACAGTCATGTCCATAGTCACTAAGTCACAGTAGAAAAAAAAGGGGGATATCAATGTTTTAACTAACATGATTTTAGTAGGAAAAGGTAAAAGGTGTCCAATCCTTTTCAAAGAGTTTATCCCAGCTACAACTTTGTTACTGGTCGAGTTTACATGGTCTGTCCAGTCGAGAGTATTTGTAAAAGTCAAACCAAGACTCTTCACCCTGGTGCTGTAGTCAAGTTGAACATTGTTTATTCTTATGCGGGGTAAGTCATTAAGGCTTAGTCTACTCAAGAGTCTTGAGTGACCTACAACCATGACCTGCGATTTGCTCTCATCAATTTTCAAACCATTATTCTCCGTCCAGGTTATCACACGGGCAAGGTCATGATTCATGTCACTCACAGCTGTCGCCGCATCACCAAGCTTGAAATGCTTATACAGCTGCAAGTCAACAGCATACAAGTGATGCTCTGTAGTATTTAGTACATGAGTCAAGTTGTCAATGTATGCACTGAATAGCAGAGGACCCAAGATTGAACCCTGAGGGACACCTCGTCCCACTGGTTGCCAGCGTGAAGAGGAACCCCCAAGTCTCACACACTGACGTCTATTCTGCAAGTAGGACTGCACCCATGCCACCATCGAACGAGAGAAACCCATACCCTCCAGTCTGTACAATAGGATGGGATGGAACACACAGTCAAAGGCCTTGCTGAAATCAACAAGGACAATGAGTGTGAGCTCCCTGCCATCCATTGCTCTGCGAACGTCATCAGCCACCTTGAGAAGAGCAGAATTGGTGCTGTGACCAGACCTGAATCCTGACTGGAAGTTGCTAATAAGCCCCCTACTGCAAATAAATTCACTCATCTGTTTGTGGACAATCACCTCTAGTACTTTGGAGAGCACAGATAGTAAGCTGATGGGTCTGTAGTCTGAAAGGGAGGACAGGTTGGGAGTTTTGTTTAAGGGTATGACTATAGATGACTTCCAATTTTCAGGAAAAACGGAAGTCATGAGAGATGTATTTATGATGTGGGTGATGAAGGGAAGTATGAGGGGAAGCATAATTTTCATGAATTTCAATGGTAGATCATCAGCCCCAAAAGCATTGATCTTTATTCTCAGTATAGCGGCCAAAACGTCACTTGCTGAGACACCTGAAAAGTAGAATGGCTCTCCAGTTACTTGAGCTGGCAAAGAGTTGATGTAGTCATGGGCACGATCCAAGCCAACTGGTATGTCAGTAAAAAAGTTGTTGAGATCATCCAGTGAGTGAGACACAACAGGCCCGCCCCCCTCTCCACCAACTCCAACAGACCTCAGTCTACGCCACTTACAAGCAGATGAACCAGCAGAGGAGATCAGATTTTGGAAATATCTGGATTTGGCGTTTCTGATGGTCTGTTTGCACAAATTTCTCTCGCTTGTAGCTATTGAAATCCACAGAGCTCTTTGTGCGTCGTGCAACTCTACTACACCGATCGCGCTCGGCCATCATCCAACGTATTTCTCTTGAAATCCATGGAGCAGGATCCCTTGTCACTCTGCGCTGCACAAGTGGAATATACTTATTGAATAAATAGGATACATTATTATGCAACTCATTCACCATGTAATAAACATCATTAGTTGCGTAAATGGTTTGCCAGTTCAATGTCATCCCCTCATTGAATAACTCATGGTAGTTGATGTTTTTTTAATCTCTGTATTCAATGATTTTCGGCTTCTGTTTGGGACTTTTTAAGCCATATACAAGGTAAACCATATCATGAGCAGACAGTGCAGGGAAAGGGATCTGCCCATGGCCAACAGCCGACCGCTCATCACAAACAGCAATCAGGTCCAAGAGCGTATCAGACGTAGCGGTATGATGAGTCGCCTGGAGGGGGAGCAGGGTCATGCCACCAGTATAAAACATAGTCGTGAGTTGAGTCTTGTCATAGGTGTCACGTCCTAGTAAGTCAGTGTTAAAGTCTCTCATTACAGCTATATGGCTGTACGGCAGCATGAGACGCAACAGGGTATCTCCAAAGTCACTCATGAATCCTATATGAGGTGGTCGATAACATACTCCAATCAGCATTTCAACATTATGAGATTTAATTTCAAGGAACATGTATTCGGGTCTATTTGGAATCGATGAATCAGATGAATACTTATGACTCGGCAGCAAGGCATGCTTGACAAATGCAGCAACACCTCCATGTGCATTCACATGAGCAATCTTCAGTCGGCCGGGAAATGGAGTGACCGCCCGCCTAAGCATCTTCACTACCATTTCTAATTGACTGAGATTTATCACAACATCAGAAAATTATTAGTGGATTGGTAGCAGCCATTAATATGAAGAACAAAAGTTTTGAGGGAAGATGCAGTAAAACAAAATAATCATAATGATAAAAATACAGGAAAAATAATGTTGGAATAGAGAGAAAAGTGTTAGGACAGATTAAGTGATGTTACTTTATGAATTATAAAACTATTCTGAAATAGTGTAGTTGATTAGAAAAATATAGAACAAAACTGAGATGATGAACTGCATGCTGAGGAAAAATAATGATACAAAAAATGAGCGGTTAATCGTTTTGATTGTGACACAGAAAAGAACGAGAGCATGACTTTAAAAAATCAGAGGAAATAACGATATTGTTATCATGTACTCTTGCTGTGAAGATAAACCCTATATATCAGGAAAAAATAGAACAGAGAACAGAGGGAGCAGATAAGAAAGACGTAACCAAGATAACGGGATTACAATAGACAACTAGATGACAATCTATAGATGCTACTCTTCATTCACACACAGAGATAATTATGCAATGTAGACATCAAAATTATTTATGAATTTGACTGATTGGCAATGTTTTGTTGAAGGAGATGTAAGACTGACTCAGATTTTATCCATCCAGCCAATTAAAGAAGAATGGTAATTTAAAAGTTAAAAAATAATTTTCTTCAATCAGTCAAATTGAAATCCTAAAATGAACTGAATTTACTGTGGTAATCGACTGGAAAAGCAATAACTCTTGAATATAATTACTAACTGCAATAATAATGGAACTATTAATTAACTGAAATGATTAACAATATATGCAAATAAATAATATGTATAAGATAGAAAACTGTTCTTTTAAATGATTTTCCTTGAATTCTCAGTTAATATTTAGTCCAAGGTGACATGCTTATCTGAATAGATACAATCAGTGCTCAGGACTCACTGGAATGAATTCTGTCACCCTCGCGCCACATCACTCTGCCATCGATCGTCCATGCATTCCTGATGCCCACTCTAGCTGCCACCTCACAGAAGTGAGCATGTCGTCGTCTCGTGAGGTCCTCTCTTATAGTGATATCAGAACCCTTGAGTTGCCTCCTCGCCGATAACACCGAACGCCGAGTCTGGTAGCTCACGAACTTGACGATGACAGCTCTCGGTCTCGCCTGAGTCGCTCCAGTACCAGGAAGACATCCCACTCTGTGGCAGCGGTCGATCTGCGCTGCATCCACCGCGATTTTCAATCTGTCACTCCACAGCTTGGTGACAATCTCGGTGACATTTTCTCCATTCACCTCCGGAATGCCAAATATTTGTACATTATTGCGACGTTGGTATTGTTCTTGAGAGTCCAACTTAAGCTCATACAATTTGGTATGAGATGCTGCCTTTTTTGTAATGTCGCGAATTTCAGCCTCCAATGAATCGATTTTTTTCTCCATAGCCGATAAACGCGGTTCATACTCACTCTGGATGCGCGCTCTTATCAGCTCATTGAGATTATCATTCAGCTTTAACAGGAGGAGGGATAATGATGATAATAATAGGGGTAGTATAGATGCTTCTTGTCATCATCTCAATTATTCAAAATGTTTTTGCGTCTTGCATATTCTCTGCTGATGCAAGAACTCCACCCCCCTTGCCACCAGACATAGCAGCAGCAGCAGCAATGAGGAGGAGTGATGACACAACAGTCAACTCATTTTGTGCTGTGGAGAGGAATGCAAATAACACACCACAACAGTGTTAATTACAGTTGGGGTGGTGGTGGTGGGGTGCACCAAATCGAAGTGCTGCTGCATGTTGTGTGTATGTGTGTGTGTGTAATTATGTGTTGAGATTCGCATGAAGCAGCAGGCAGCGTGTTTTGTGACACTCGATAGTTACACACACACAAATTAGAGGTATTGTTCTATTACATGACTACAGAAAAAAAAATAATTGTAGGTTGTTGTTGACAACAATATAGTTGCCCACCCACCCCCGCAACCCACTCTGTCACCACCACCACCACCACCACCACCACCACGCACCTCTCAGCTTAGACAATATTCTATAAAAAATGGGGTAATACTTTGTCACTTGTGCACACACACACACACACACACACACACACACCACACACACACACACACACACACACACACACACACACAATCGTCTTTTCTCTCTTTGTGTGAGTAGTATACATTTTTGTGTGAATTGTAATCAGTAAACTCAGACGACCAGTCTCTCTCTCTCTCTCGACAAAGTAAGTAAGAAGAGTCGTCTTATTGATTTTTTGATTGCTGGTGAATGACTCTTTGACCCAGTCACTCTCTCTCATCAGAATAAAGAGACTTATTGATTTTTGCCTACGTTATAATGACAGTATTTGATCAACTTTGGTTTTGCTACCCTTGTCTATTATTCGACAAAGCCGGTGATACTATCCTTTTCTAGGTTCACAATGATGCCAATTTTGTTTTTCACAGTGTAGAAATATAATTAATTAATACAGAGAATCAGCATCACTATTCTTCTCTATCTTTTATCTACTGTCATTAAAACGTGGACCTCACTATAGTAGCAGTGTATTATAATCTCACTTTATATAAAATACACACACACACACACCACACACACACACACACACACACACACACACACACACCACACACACACACATACTGGAACAAGGTAACAAACGGGGAGGTGTGAAATGAACATACAATGTGGGGAGGCTGATTTACACACATTTACTCACACTTTGGAGATTCAATTTTTGTTTTAGAAAGTATATTAATATGTTTTTAATACAATTGTAACAATTTTTTCTGTTAACTTGAAAAAAAAATTACGCATTAAACCTACAAAAAGGGGAGAAATGTGTGTACACTTTCACTGCACAAACCAAGGAGAAATGTGTGTACACTTTCACTGCACAAACCGGGGAGAAATGGTGTGTACACTTCCAACCCACAATCCAGGGAGGAATTGTGTGTTTAGTTTAACTTACAAAGCGGGGACAAAACCGGTTCTTAACACAAGTTCTGGCTGCAACACTTATTTCGATATTCACTATTCTATTTGATCATAGAATACAATATCGTATGGGTCTTCGAAAGCCAGTTACATGCACGTTGATTTTTGTATGATTGTTTTTTGCCATCCTTATGAATTCGAATAAGTGCAACTTGTCAAACATCATCTGTTTGATCTAATAGAATTTTATAAGGACGGTAAAAAATTGATGTGTATGTAACTGGCTTTAACTAAACATGGCTTCACGAAATACAATACAATAATAGGATAGTTGGTACAATACATGGTTTCAATTCAGATTCATTCATTGATAGAAATAAAAGGAGATTCCGGTGTCTATAGCATCAAAGTCGCCAGGCTGGTCTGGATCATTTATGAATTTCTCAGTATGCAGTATCCACTCAGCAGCTCTAATACAAACACAAAACATTAGTTTTGTTTTACTTGGAATAGTAAGACAATATTCCATTATGTCTATTATTACAATAGATCGATTCAGATCCAGTTAGAACAGTGGTCGCTAAACAGTCGATCGCGAGCTACCGGTAGCTTGTGGGACAGTTTTTGGTAGCTCACAGGAATGCTTGGGTTGACAACCATACATTGAGAAACAGGGCTACAAAATTTTGCATTTCTCACAGATATAACTGAGATCTAACAGAGAAGTCATTTCATAAAATCAGATTTTTTTGATCAAGTTGATTAAAATTTCTAGATGAAATTTCTCGCTGATTGATTACACAGCTGGAAATTATTTTGTTTCTCTCCCACACACGCATCTTCTGTTTCGACAGACGACGAAATTATCATCTGTTTTTCCAAGAATGAATAATTATTATCCTTTTTATGTCTTTCAGCGAGTTCCCAGGGATTAGCCCTAGTGCAATCGAATTTTTATATCATAAACCTATTATGTTCCAAATTTCGTGAAAATCGTTAGAGCCGTTTTCAAGATCCGTTGAACATGAATGACCTTATAAATAGCCAGTTAACCAGATATAAAAATAAACAGATCAAAATTTATATATTCAGAAATAGCTCGCTTAATATGAAAGGATATGGAAACCCTGCCTTATAGAAATATACACAGCCAGACATCTGTGTAATGCATGCAATGAATAATCCACTTGTCAGCGGATTGATTATGAATAATTCTATAGTCTGATTGATCCTATCTTCAAAGTTGATGATCTATTTAGTGATATCAGAGTATGGAGGAATTCCTTTTCTTCTCATTTATTATCCTTAAAATGCAAAATTTCAAAAAACCTTGTGTATACATCGACGCACAGTTGAAAAAGGAGTATTCCTGCCAAATCTCATATAATTCTATCAACGCGTTTGGCCGTAATCGTGTTACATACAGACAGACAAAAGCCAATCGAGTTGAAACATAGACCTCACTACGTTTGGTCAATGAATAGCGCATTAGCATTTTTCTCATGTTATCTCAATCAGTGTCGTCGGTATGCTCTTCAGCCTACCCGCAAGTGGCACTAGATTATACCTGGTTCCAGACAATTAATGCATTATCAATGATTCTCAAATGACATAATTGGAAATAATAGTCTATCATATCCAATCTCTCCTTGGAACCAATCCTTTACTTGAGAAACAGACTCTATTCTGGCCAAGATCGATTGAATCGAGGTTTTGAAATGCCAAAGTAATAAACCTAAACTGCCTGACAGGTATTTAATATATAATACAATATTCCACTTACAGTTTTCCTACCAATTCTACTACTGATCATTTAACATTCAAATAAACATTCCAAGTATGGATATAGGCTAATTAGGTATTCGAGAAAGTACACGTTTCACAGTGCCTCCCAACTGTAAATTCCGATGTGGTTCACGACATTATTGCTTGTAGGTGAGGGAGTACATAGAAACATTTTTTTGGGAACTGGTCTACATTGCGTTTTCGCTATTTGTGCTTATTTAAAAAAATAGAGATTCCGGAACTGCTATACCATGAGCTTCCTGATAGTGATAGAGTACCGTACTCCATTTTATGTTGCATTGTTGAGAAACTTTCAGCTACCCAAATTAGATTATTTAATAATATGAACTGGAAGGACTCACTACTCACACAACTCTGATTCCTCATTCTTATCCAAGAGAAATCATTCCATCTTATCCAAGAGAAATCATTCTTGACTCTTTGAATGATAGCCTGCGCGGTCACCCTCCCTATCTGAGAAATACACCTTTTCCAACTATATCTGAGAAAGTATTAATTGAAAATAGTCATTAGTATTTGAGAAAACGTCAGATGTAAATGAGAATAGTCAATTGTATTTGAGAAGTCATCACTTGTAGTTGAGAATGGTGAATTTTATTTGAGAAAGTATCATTTTTAACTTGAGAACAATAATTGAATAGAATAGAATAGAACAGAACTTTATTTGCACTTCTCTCAACATTACAGAAAATGAAAATAATACCTCCAATTCAATTCAAACTCAACTAAATTTTACAAATAAATTGAACAAGCATTCTTTTCATCAGAAATAAAAGTTCTTTAGGCTTAGCCAAGGCCGTCAGCCGAGTAGATAGATTTCTTTATTATACATTATACCAATATTGAATAATTATTATTGTTTTTGTGATTACATAATTCACTCAATAATTATTTCTCCCTATCATTCCTATCCAATTCCTCCTTCTTCTTATAATCATCATAATCCTTCTTGAAAATCATCGAGATAACATTCCGTTTGGACTCATCATTCATGTAATTTCTCGTTCCATCGTAAAGTTTTACATCTGTGTGAATTCTGTGAAACTGTGACTGCTCTCTTCTCTCTAGCCACTTACTTTTAACTTTAACTTTTATCTTCTCCATTACCCTCTCCCACGTTGCTTCCCACCCCCTCCTGAAATTCGCTGCTTGCCAGTTGTCCGCTGTTATCGGCAATTCAATATCAAACTCACTTAATATCCGTCTCCATTCAGAATACCAACCACACTTTCCTCTTAAACAATGTCTTGCGATCAATGTTCGATATCGGTCACCAGGTATCTCAAAAGAATTCAATACATATTTTATATGAACGCTCAAAGTATACAACCACAAAATTTCCTTTCCTGTCTCTAAGTAAACTATATAATTTGGCGTATTACACGGTAGTCCAAATATTTTTTTGACAAACAACCTGAGAAATTTTTCTAGTTTTTCTCTCTCCGCATATCCCCATACCTGCGCTGCACATGTTACAACTGCTTTACTTATCGAATCAAAAATTCCCCATTTCATTGACAGAGGTGCTTCATCATTCAGAATGAGTCTTCGCCGTACACTATTAATCCCAAATCTGGCAGCTGTTATCTTACATTTAAAATGTGCGGTTAGGGCAAGTCTTGATGGAAAAACAACTCCCAGGTATCTGTACTTATTCACTGTTTCAATAACTTCATTTCCATAGTACCACTTCTCTCTTTCTCCCAATCGTCCTCCTCTTCTGAAAACTACAGTCTTGGATTTAGCCATGTTCACTGTGAGATTCCACCTTATGCAATATTCCTTTAACTTATTTATAATTGACTGCAGTTGTCGAGGATTCTCAGACATCAATACCACGTCATCAGAATATAACAGCGAATTTATCAGCCTCTGCCCAACATATATACCTCCACCAATAACATCACTCAAATCATTCAAAAATAGTGTGAATAGCAACGGGGAGAGTACGCATCCCTGTTTCAATCCATTTCTGGTTTCAAAGTATTCTGTTAAGTTACCCTCCACGCCATGCCGTAGACTTCGTATTTCTATATAGACTCCTCAACATTGCAATAAATTTAGTCGACACTCCCAATTCACTCAGTTTAAAAAATAAAGCCTCTCTATCGACACTATCGTACGCTCCCTTGAAGTCCACAATGAAACAGTACAACTTCTTTGTAGGTCTATTCAACGTTTTCATTATTATATTGAATAGAACAAAAATATTATCAATAGCCGAATAACCTCTCTGCCACAGTGATTCTCTTCAATAATCTTTCCTCTTTCCTTCCACAACTGCAACCTTCTCAGTAAAATAAATGAAAATACTTTAGCGACAGCGTTTATAAAAGATATGGCTCTATAATTATTCACTTCATTAGTTTCACCTTTTTTATGCAATGGAAATATAATTGAACGTGAAAACCCTGTTGGTATCTGTCCACCTCTGACAATGGTACTGGAAAAAGTCAAAATAATCTCTTTGTAATTTTTTGACGCATTCTTGTAAAACTCAGCAGGAACTCTGTTATCACCTGAAGCCTTATTGTTGCACATTGTCTTGAGGGCACTTTCCAATTCATTCATATCTATGTATTTGTCAAGAGTTTGATCTTCAACATTTCTCGCCGCATAATATGTGACTACCCCGCCAACTGATCCAAACACTCGTCTGAAGTGTTCAACCCAATCCTCAGCACTCACAGTTCCCGAAATCTTGAACTCTCTACACTTAAATTTCTTTATCAGAGCCCACAAATCACTGGAATCCTTGACTCTTCTGAATTGTTCTTTTATATCGCTGTAATACGCTTGCCTTTTACTCTTACATAGCAGTTTGTATTCCTTTACTACCTTCATATAATTTTCTCTCACCTGCTCCGAATTTGATTTTCTAAACACATTCAATAGGCTGAACACTCGCTTTTTCATAACCGCACACTCTTTGTCGAACCACTTTTCTCTCCATCCTTCTCTCTTTCTATCAGATTGGGGCACATAATTTGCAGCTCTATATACAAGATTATTTAATACTTTATAAATCTCCTCACTACTCTCGGGAAGACCATTTATTTCTCTACAAGCATTGGTGAGTTTAGATATATATTCATTCTTCCTCGCTTCCTTCCATTTCAACTTCGGTAAGAGTGGTAAAATTGTGCTCTCTCTTTCTAGAGTATCAACCGTGATCAGCGTAGCTTCAATTGGGAAATGATCAGATAAAAATTCTGGCACAATAGAAAATTTTCCAACTATTTGCGCTAATTCGACAGCCACGCAACATAGATCTATTACGGAAGCCCCTCTACCTCCCATAAAAGTAAAGTCTCCCCACCTATCTCCACTTATCCTTCTATTCATAATGATGAAATTAAAAACCTCACAGAACTCCAATATTTTCTTACCTTTCATATTAATCACCTCATCCTTTGACTCTCGCTTATTACTCAGTACATTTCCCAATTCTATTACATCTGTTAATTCCGACATGTCCTGTCCATTTCCTATTCTACCGTTGAAATCTCCAATTAAAATCATATTATTTCTATTATGCTCTTGCACTATCATAAACTCCCATAATGTATTGAATTCTCTCTCCCATTCCATGTCTCCTTCACCACTCAGGTAAATTGGAACTATATAATATTCATCCCGTTGTCCTGCATTCATGTGAATAACTTTCCTCTCAAGCGCATCGATTACCTTACAAAAACTCTCTATTTTTTTTCTAATTTCTATTAACTTTCCTCCCTTTGTTCTACCCCAGTTTGATCCTCTAACTGCGAATTCCCAGTATAAATTGTAATCTGGAAAACAGTTTTCAAAATACAATTGCTTTCCTCTTTCAACAAACGTCTCCAATAGTACAAAAACATCCTAATTACAAATAAAATTATATACTTGAACAATCTTACCACTTAATCCAGCCACATTGTACGCTACTATACTCAACTGTCCCTTCTCACACGGACTGACGGCATTATCTCAGCAGTTGCGGTCTTCGTCCTCGCCGCCTCGCTCCTCCTCATCACACATGCTCCCGCTCACGGCCCGCATCACACTCTCATCGAACATGCTCCCGATCTTCTGCAGCCCATCCTCTCCCTCCGAGACCAGTCCATTCTCCTCATCCAGCGTGAAAACCCGACTATTCACGATTAAACCAATCCACTTCAACCAATACTCTCCTCTTACTCCCGGAACTTGTTTCTTCAACTCGCCAAGCAACCCGGAAAAGCTTTGATTGTCGTTTTCTTGTGTCAAAAGCAAAGTCTTTATGAATCACAAACCGTGTACCCTTCAGCTTCCTACTGTTTCTAGTGATGAAATGGATGTCCTGATCGTCCGGAAGATGTGCAATGATTGGCCCGTTATCTATTTTCTTGCCCAATGCATGTGCTCGATTAACCCAGGTATCTGCTCGTGCCCCCAAATGACTCACACAAAAGTCTTTGACAGTTTCACGTAATCCACTGTTGCACATTCATATTTCAACCTGCGAAAAATTAAATTGTTCCTTCTCGATCTATTTTCAAGATTTTCCATCTTCCTGATTATGAGATTACTCTGAATTTTTCGAGCAACAATTTGATTTCTTAACTGTTAATTCTCAACAGAGAGTTTATTCACTTTTCCAATTAGACCATTTAAATCCACCTTTGTAGCTAGCAGCGCGAGTTTTTCATCCATAGCCTTACTAAACCGCTTTTCAAAACGGTCAAATAGTGATTCAATAAAGTCTGAGTCCACATTACCGGAAGCTTTATCACTTGGGTCTGGAGCACGCTTTTTCTGTTTCATCTTTTTGAGCTCAGGCGAACTTTTAGCACGAGGTCTCTTCTTAGCACTATTGTCCGGTGAAAAGTATTGTTGGATACTGTTCTTATTCATTCAACTTTGAATATTTCGATTCACTTAAGAACAATTTCACAAATAAGAAACAAATTGATAATTCAATTTATTACGAAAGAACTTTTAGCTCTAGGTCTCTTTTTAGCACTACCGTCTGGTGAAAAGTATTGTTGGATACTGTTTTTATTCATTTAAACTTTGAATATTTCGATTCACTTGAAAACAATTTTACAAATAAATAACAAATTGATAATTCAATTTATTACGAAAGAACGTTTTAGGTTAAACATGCACTAAATGAACCGATTAAGCACGACCCGTCCGGAAACTTGAGATAAGAGAGCAAAACAATTCTGCGACCGCTCCGTTCAACAGATCACTATCAACTCCTAATTTGAGAACATACAATTTGAAATCAAAAAGTTGTCAATTGTAATTGGGGAATGATTTTAAAAAACCAATACTCATATTTTTCATAACTGTACTCATAAAAAAATAATATGATAATATATTTTATATTCAAATGAAACGTTTAGTTTTTAAATAAAAAAATATTTTTGAGCCCCAAAATCCATTGGAGAGTTACCGAATTGCTTGATCAAGAGATTCAATTGATTGATGATAAAGTTCAATTGCGCCATGAACATAGAGAATGTTGAGTGATCTTGAATGATCTTCATCAAGTTCAAATGTTTGGAGACAAAAGTCGTGTTGCCAATACATACATAGAAATGATACTCATTAATCATTCGTGAACAGTACAGGGGAAATAATTTCACAATTGAAAATGTTAATTTGCCCCATACAAAGCCTATGGTAGTAATTGGAATACTGTGTACGTAGTACAGTATCCTTTCCTGCTCAAATCAAACCTGTACTGTAGACTACAGAAGAGCCACGACATGTCAATTGAAAAATTTTCTCATTTCAAATATCTGCTCATGATATGATATCTTCTCATTTACATTTGACGATTTCTCAAATACAATTCACTACTCTCAATTACATGTGTGATGACTTCCTAAATGCAATTGACTATTCTCATTTAGGCTACATCTGACATTCTCTCAATTACAAGTGACTATTCTCAAATACAATTGATACTTTCTCAAATTAACTTTTTACTTTCTCAAATAAAATTGGAAAAGGTGTAGTGACAACAATTTTTTTTTGAGCGGGGTATGATTACTAAATCTTTTCTCCGGAACAACGTCTTTTCACAAAAAGTGAGCATGCCGTACACAAGTAAAATATTCAATCCAAGGTTTACAAGAGAGTTTTTGCAAGGATTGACAGACACAGAAGAAAATGTCAATATGGAGAGAAACTAAGAGACAAACTTCATTTTATCATAGGCTATCCTGATCTTGAGATACAATGTTAGGTTAACAAAGTTTGAGGCATCCGCTTCTCTAAAACAGTAAGTGAATTCTCAGTAGTAGAGAAGGATTGATACTTTGAAGCCACTTTTTTGCTTGAGATCCCCCTCCCCCCTCTCCCCCCTCGTCCATCCCTCCTCCCCTTCCCCCCGCCTGTAGGGCGGGGGGTGTTCTAAAAATAGATTTCCCCTTCCCCCTGTCCAGTGGAGGTGAGGGGGAGAGAGAGAGAGAGGGAGATATATCTTTCTCTCTCTTTCTAAAAATAGATTTCCCCTTCCCCCTGTCCAGTGGAGGTGAGGGGGAGAGAGAGAGAGGGAGATATATCTTTCTCTCTCTTTCTAAAAATAGATTTCCCCTTCCCCCTGTCCAGTGGAGGTGAGGGGGGTAAGATATCTCTCTCTCTCTCTCTCCAGGTGAGGGAAAAAAAAATTTCCCTTTTAGGAGGAAAAATTCCCTCTCTCTACTGTCAAATTGAAGTGAATCCATATTTCTACATCTAATGCTATACTGACAAATTGAAGTGAATCCATATTTCTACATCTAATGCTATGCTGACAGATTGAGGTGAATCCTAAAGATGTGGGGAAAAAATCTCTTTGAGAGGGAAAAATTCCTTTGGTGTCAAATTAAAGTGAATTCATATTTCTACATCTAATGCTATACTGTCAAATTGAAGTGAATCCATTTCGCTCTACTACGATGAGGATAGAGATAGGGATCTCCTTCTTTTACTCGTGTCATCTCTTTGCCGCACCCTTTCCGAAAGGAAAGGAGATAAGAATCAATTGAGAAATTCTCTCCCAGTATAGATGAGAGGGAAAAATTCCCTTGGTGACAGATTAAAGTGAATCCATATTACTCTAATCCAAAGTGAGGTCAATGACTCTCTCTATATCTAATTGAATTGAGAAATTCTCTCTCATCTAATGCTATAAATCTCTACGTTCTTTTACATTTTTTATCTGCAATATCGTACAAGCATTTCCAAAGTTCATCGGAATTTTTAACAACAGATAATGACGAATCATTTGTACAATCATAATGTAGATGACCGCTGTCTAGAATATTGAGCAGTTCGAAAATCTCAGATAGAATCGAAAAGTGTACATTTTCTGTTTTTGTTAACGGTAAATCAACATCTTGACATCCTGTTGAAAATTAATATTCTTCGCAATTGAATCAAATTCATTAAATGAAATTGACATCAAGAGACGAGATAATTTTTTGAATTTTGAAAAACCATAACACTGCATCTTGCAGATGTTTGACGTGACTCGAATGAGGGGGAAAGAATTCTAAATTGATGAGATGCACGTGTTATAGACGCGCGTGCACTAAAGATTACCCCACACGTGCTGTCTGCTCTAGCTCTAAATTGATGAGATGCACGTGTTATAGGCGCATGTGCACTAAAGATTACCCCACACGTGGTGTCTGCTCTAGCTCTAAGCAGCAACTAAACTAAAAAACGTGAATGGGATATCGGAATGAAAAATCGATTGAAGGCAGAAAACGTTTATTTACACATTTCACTACAACAATACATAACTTCATCTTCAATTCTAATTAGCTTATCTATACATAAATTATGAGGACGATAATAACATAGATAGTCTCTTATATCATTTAAATTCACCGTGCTTAGAAAAATGTCTTTCAATTGCTTCGCCAAACTATAATTTTCAGGAGTTGATTTCCTAATTGCACTTTCACACTCATCGTACCAATCAATACAGTTTTTTAACCTCACTTCCAATTCGTTGTCGGGAGCCAACCACTTTCTCGGATCCATGATGTTGAGCGAATGAAGAAAACTAAGTGTAGGCAGGAACTATTATAGAGTAATTAAGCGGTCTTTCTTCATCAATTGACGATAGACAACATGTACGCGCTTTATGCAGCCTCAATGCATGCTGGCAATAAACACACTGTAGATCCTTTCCGTTGTAGAAGAATCCATAACGAGCAAAGTTTCTTTTCTGTGAATTTGTGTACATTGGAGCCATTTTCATACTTTGCATTCGATTGTTTTCGCACAAGAAATTATTTGTTTGATACATATTTTTAAACAACAAAGAATTATAATGTTGAGCAGAGAATAACGCACAGCGAGAATGTGGATTATTTTTATGAATGTTGCATGCAGCATAACACCATGAACTAGTGAAAAAGCTGAAATCAGGTTTTGGAAAATCCTCTGGTATGCATTGTACGTTGCTATGCAATCTTCTTAAAAACTTTGCTTTCTCAGTTCCTTTTGTGAAAATTTTCTCATAAGCTGCAAGGTAATCACGTATTAATGACTCATTGTATTCTAAATCTCCATCTTCCCATTTTATTTTATGATAGTGACGTTCTAACCATGTTGCATCGTTATACAATTTTGCACTCAATTCTGTCTTTGCAAATGGCGATTTGAAATGGAACACAATATAATTATTAAACTGATCAATTATGGCAAGTTCTTTCACAATAATTTGATTACAATCTTGTTTAAACCAGTGAAGATCAACCGTAGCAATTTTAGCAGTCGCTTGACCTTCTTTCTCTTCGTAGGCTTTGTCTCTCCCCTCAGCGGCGGCGGCGGCGGGCGCGGCGGGGGATTCCTCAAATCCTCCTTTGTCCTCCTCCACCTGCAGCGGCTTCGGTAATCCTGCGTCTCTCCCCTCCTCCTCCACCTCCAGCGGCTTCGGCGTACTGCACCTTGCTTCATAATAGAAACTATCAAGATCGCACTGAATACCAATAGAGCGAGTTTGCGGCTTATCCAAAATATCAGAACACAAAGAATAGGACATGTTGGCTGTTCAAAGGTGAAACTGATAATGGCTTACATTTGTCGCAGTACACACCTTATATAACCTGCAGTGATGCACTCTATCAACAAATTACTGAACTTCTTTCACCATACTCGTGAGAGGTGTGTATTCCATCACACGATCGCTAATTAAAACGCAATACGCGGAAGTATTTGCAGGTACTGCACTTTTAAATTCCATTTCAATACGAACATCTGTCGATGATTTCAAATGACTTGGTTGGTGTGAACAATCTACAACAATCAGTGGTGTTGATTCACAAAATGTTTTAAAATCGATTTCTGTTCCGAGTTCGCTATTGATTGAATGATTATAATACGAGGGCGCGAAATCCAAGAACATGCGGTATAAAACCTCCTTCTTACCTAGCAGATTTTCATATGGATAATACTCACTGTTCAAATATACTTTAACATTGTAAATACCGCAGCTATCGAAATTAGATATTGATTTATTTATTTTATTCTTACGATCAGTTTGAAATGCAATTATAACGTATTTTGGACTATCAAAACTCGATGTGGTACGAACTGCCCAAGAATGGTTAAGTGAATTTTGCAAATTTGGTAATTCACAAATTTCCCAATGGCGGAAACCTAATTTCAGTGGAGTGTCAGCATCGAGCAGTCTCAAAAATTTCAGTCTTACATGATCTTCTAAAGTTATGTAGGGCATGCGCCATTGCAGTTTTGTAATTTTCACACTAACGTTTGTTCCGCTTTGAGACTCAACACAATTTAGATCTGTCGGTGACCTCAATAAGACGAGTTCCTGTTTCAAATTTAAAATTATTCTTTGAAAATCTTCAAAAAACGGGAGGATTAATTTCAGCGGAACACAGAAAGTGAATGTATTATCCGTTAGCTCATATCCTGCTCTGTCAAAACCAGCCAAGTGATATGTGTTTTTATCGAGAGTATTTTTCACCAATATAGCTTTAATTGTGGATGTTAATCCAATCAATCTTGATTTAGAAATTTGCTGACCTGCTAATTCATATCGTATTTCGTCAAAAAGGTTACCGATTACGTTACTGCTTAATTTATAGCCTGCTGCAACTGGTGTATCGGCTGGGTCTTTTCCCGGTTTTGTACAGTTAACTGTTCCCTCAATCAATATGAATGATTTACAAGGTAAAGAATAGACATCTAAAGAATTTATGCCAATACGTGCCTCGTCAGAGTTTTTTATTTCCTGTCCCGAATAAACTGTATGAGTGTGAAATTGGAATTTAGTAATATCATTATAAAACTGAAGGTCTGTCTCCACATCCAGTATTTCACTAATTGCCGCCGCTCCCCCGCCTAACATGTCGCCAATCGACTATAAAACCCAACTTTTCTAATATTCTCGCGCTTTTAGCCGACAAAGCACGTTTGTTTTTAGGTGTTGTCGCTATCGCGTTCCTTTCTCTAATGACTTGATTGGTCTTATTCGAACGTGGGTTGAAAATAAGATAACCCATTACTTTTCACGTATGTGCAACCTAATTGTAATTGTATCTCCGCGGAAATCAATAAACGATCCGTTCTGGTCCGTTACCTTTACATTAATAGTTTGAATTCGATGCGTATTCAAAGGTACATAAATAATCGGTGATGGTACTTCGTTTATTAAATAACCGCTAGGAACCTTTGGTAAAAATTCGTAGATTACATGTTTTTGTTTTCCCTCAGAGTAACTGCCGCAAGCTAAATTACACTCAACAAGAATACTGTCAACGCTTGTTATGTTAACCAAATGTTTGGAATAATGCCATTTATTTGGCTGCAAAACAACATTATCAAAACCAAGTATCTTAGCAATCGAATCAGAACGTGTTAAATCAATGGCTTTATCAGAATGAATTTCAATCTTCATAGTATTTACGTTTGCACGTATAATAAGTTTATTCTTCTTGTCATCAATATTCAATTTATTCTTTAAAGATTTTATAATATCCTCAACTTCATATGCACCAGTATCCAACTCGATTAATCTATCACCATATTTGAAGCTGGAATTTGTTCCTTTGTTAATGTTTGCAATACTATTGTAACTGGAAAAATTAATCAATCCAATTTCCCATTCACGATTTTTATCCAATTCTATATTTCTTGTAAATGTTCATAGAGATCACTTGTGTTAGATCGTAATGTAATAACCACCATCTTGTGTGTTCACCACAATCACTTAATTACAACTGATTTGCAAGAAACAATAATGTAAGATGACCACAAAAATCGCTATTTAATGGTTGCATATGCTCTACATTATAAAATATATTTACTCCATTTTCTTTTTTCCAATATTTGTCCAATTCGTATGGAGGTTGTAAATTTCCAATTGGATCAAAATACCAAACATTAGAACCAATTTTCTTATATGCTACCCAGTGTGTCCCATCCTCGCTTTCCCTTGCTAAATTCACAATGGCATTCTCGTTTTTTAGAATTTTTTTGGGTAATGCATCTAGCATATATATACCTCTTAACCGAATCTGTAATAATTTCGACCAATCAATCAAATCATAATTACTCAATTCTCCTTCAATATTCATGTCTTCTTCTTCTTCTTCTTCCTACTCTTCTTCGTTGTTCTACGTTTCTTAACTTGAGGGAATAAACTCACTCCATATGATGCTGGTGGGGGTGGGGGTAGAAGTCTACCACCACTTTTAGGAAAAGGCTTCAAAAAATATCCTTTTCCTGCAATATGCTTTTTCAACTGAGCTATAGCTTTGCGTCTAATATCGTTACTATAACTTCTCCTCTCCCCCTTCTTCTTCTTCTTCTTTCTCAAAGTCCCACCAAACGCCGCTTTAGCTTTCATAACGTTTGTAACAAGATAGCTAAGTGCTTTCTCGGCAAGGGGTGTTTGAGGATTTTTGAAAATGTCCCATGCAGCGTTCGCTAGAGCCCTGTCAGCTACCGCTCGAGTTTTATTATCACTATTTTGAGTATAGGCTATATCGTGGGCCTTGCAAGCTTTATCTAACGAATTTATGCCTTGATCACCTCTCTTTAACCTTTCATTAACCTTGGTGCCCGGGCCACACCACTCGTATCCGGGAATATGATATTCTTCTCCAAGGTTATCAATTACCTTATTTAGAATAGTTGATGTTACATTACCTGCCAAACCTTTAAAAACTCTTGCCGCTGAACTCAAGATTCCTTTACCCCGTTTCCTCGAACTCTGCTTTTTTCTCAAACTCTGCTTTTTTCTCCTACATACCATTTTTCATTACCTTTCAACTCAATGGTTGAACATTAACTGAGGTTAATTAATTAATCAATACATCAACTTGATTTGGTTTAATGTTCAACCAATGAGTTGGAAGTGAATTCATATTTCTACATCTAATGCTATACTGTCAGATTGAAGTGATACATTGCTTGAATGATAAGAATATTATTTCAAATCTGAAAAGGTGAATGTGATTTGAAAAGGGAAGAAATGATGCTGGGCCACCCACATCTGTGGGAGCACGAGAAGGAGGGGGCGAGAAGCTGGCAGCGCTTGCCTGCACAGCTGTGTGCCTCTAGCGGTAACTCTACTGAGCATGCTCACAACAAACTATAAAAGACCTGCTCACCTTATTTAAATTATCATTCACAACAGAGCAGCTGAAGCATTTCTTCTTCTTCTGTGTGATATTCATTACAAACTTATCAACATCGTCAACAACAACAGGTAAGAATTGAAAACAATTTTTTATCAAATATACACTCATTTTATTGATCTATTCATCTAGTCACATACATATATATATATACAATTCGTTACACATAAGTGTCCAAATTGTATACAGATATAAAAATTGTTATGCTTTAACAATTTTTATATCTGTCCAATTTGGGCACTTATGCGTAACTACTAAAACATAATTTTTACACGTTTCATTGAATTCCCGAATTTTTCCCGCATCAATGCAGGAAGCAAATCTTTGAGGTAGATACACCTCACATTTGCTTCCTGCATTGATGATTTTCAAAATTATGCGGCGACCATGTTGGTTCGTGTGCTCCCTCGCGCACACGATGCGGTATGGCTGATCCTCCTCTAACTCGCGTAAGGGGACCCACGGCTTGGCTACTGGTTTGTTAATGAGTTCTACAAACCCCATTTCAGCCTCCTTTATTAAGGGCACGAGAGAGGAGTCCTCATCCAGCATACGTTTCTGTTGAAAAATATTTGATTAGTGTCTTATTTGTTTCAGATCTCTACATCAGATTATCATCGAATTCTCTGCATAAAGTGAGTAATATCAGTTATTGAAATATCATTGTTGCATGATCGAGTACTTTTAACAATAATATCTAAGCAGTTCAAATAATATTTCCTTAGCATCAATTCGGTTCGTAATTTCCTTTACATTCCAAGCACTTCAAATAATATTGTTGCATGATTGAATACTTTAAATAATAATATCTAAGCAGTTCAAATAATATTTCCTTAGAATCAATTCAGTTCGTAATTTCCTTTACATTCCAAGCACTTCAAATAATATTGTTGCATGATTGAATACTTTAAATAATAATATCTAAGCAGTTCAAATAATATTTCCTTAGAATCAATTCAGTTCGTAATTTCCTTTACATTCCAAGCACTTCAAATAATATTGTTGCATGATCGAGTACTTTAAATAATAATATCTAAGCAGTTCAAATAATATTTCCTTAGCATCAATTCAGTTCGTAATTCCTTTACATTCCAAGCACTTCAAATAATATTGTTGCATGATCGAGTACTTTAAATAATAATATCTAAGCAGTTCAAATAATATTTCCTTAGCATCAATTCGGTTCGTAATTTCCTTTACATTCCAAGCACTTCAAATAATATTGGTGACATTTATGCATGATTGAATACTTCAAACGATAATATCTCATAATACCATTTCTAATCAGTTCGAGGAAATATTGCTTGCATTCTAATCAGTTCAAATAATATTCAGATCAAATAATATTCATATCAAATAATCAAAGACTCGTATGTGCACAGATTTTTTATCAATCACAGAAAAAAATCTGTGCATACACAAGTTAATAATAATATTTGTTGAAACTAACCTTTGATTGAGGGAGCACGCTATCCTCTTCGCCGCTCACTTCGCCCTCCTCGAAGTCGAGTTTCCTCTTCGCCTGCCTCTGCCTGATGTTGTTCGACAGCGTCGTCAACACAGCACGCCGCGGAGCCCACGTAGCTGCTGGACGCAGACGTTGGATGGGGCTGTCCGGAATCACCATCTCGCCCCCTGGCGATGTCGAACGGTGTGGAGCGGGTGCAGTGGAGGCAGGAGCGGAGGCGGCCGCAGCAGAAGAGCTGGCACAGCTCTCGGCAGCTTTGCGCTGCCAGTAGTTTAGGACATGCTGCGGAGGCGGGCTATCCGGGAGGATAAACGACGGCGAACTCATCTCGTATGTGAAGTCTCTGTTGTCTCTGATGTAAATGGTGATTTTCCTCTCATCGCACGTGTTTATATAGCATTCGTTTCTCTCTCTGTTCCAGACACGTGCGAGCGAGAGCGTGCCACAAGGCGAAAAAAATTCGAATTTCTCCCCCAACAACAACACGTGCTCCCAGATCGTTATCAGATTGTAAGTATGCCACACACGATCATTTTTCGAATAGCATCCATGTGTTAGAAGACGAAAAAAAAAAAAAAATCTCGTCTAGAACTTAGCATGAGACATTGCTAGAAATCCCCAATAAAACCCATGATTCTAATTTTAATTCAAATCAATGTTAGATCCTTCAACATCAAAGTAAGAGCATCTCATTTTTCAAACATGAATCTTGTCAGCGTTTTCTATCATCAATATGACATTTTAATATTTTAACTGTAGCAAAGTTGTTGCATTTCATTTATTTACAATATTGCACACACATACTTGATTTTGATCTTTCTTTGTCAATCCTGTTCTAAGCCTGTCTCATCTGCAGAATCTCGAAAAAAATTCCAGATAACTTGATTTAATTGTTCTTCTGTTAAATGAGCATTGTTTTCTATTATAACTTTTTTAATTTTATCGATAGAGTCTTTAAGATGCCCACACGGACATCTCCACGAATCGGGGAAGTCACCATCGCCCCAGAATTTATCATATGATGAACCGTATAAATCACAAACAAGAATATGATTATAGTTATCACTATGCCAAACTCCTAATTTTTCATAGTCTCTCACAAAAGTTAAATA
Organism: Nilaparvata lugens; assembly: GCF_014356525.2. NCBI lineage: Eukaryota > Metazoa > Arthropoda > Insecta > Hemiptera > Delphacidae > Nilaparvata > Nilaparvata lugens. Next base: position 76,198,380 of record NC_052518.1, on the reverse strand, counting down.
TTGTAGATTTGTCCATCCTTTTTCTGCTAACTGTGCCAATATATCTAGGTGCGTGTCCAAGAGTTCACTTAATTTATATTGATATCTCATTTTTTCTAAAGGAACAGAATGGTATTCACTTAATCGATTAAAATGTCTATCTATAATGAATTGTACGCTCGAATCTGAAGACTTGTTCTCCACACCAAACACATTATCCATCTCAGTACACTAGCTTGATGTTGTATCAGCAAAGAGAAGATCACAACTAAGAGAGTACCTTGCTCCAGCTTATTATTATTATTATGAAAAGCACACTCTACCGATAATTTATTGTACTTTATAGCACTCTATTTCACACCATAGGGGAATAGCATTCTCGATTCAGTTATTAAATATTTCACAACATAGAGGAATAGCATTCTCGATTCAGTTATTAAATATTTCATTGTTTTCACAGCATTTTCTCACCTCTCAACTCGAGTTCCGAACCTCATAACCAGTTGAGCTCTCGTCAAGACAACACAGCTGAGAGGAATCATAGCGTGGTCACCTGAGAGGAATCAATCATAGCATAATCATCTACACCTGTATCCTGCTATCTACACCTGTATCCTGCTATCTACACCTGTATCCTGCTATCTACACTCGAGGAGATTCACGTAACATCAAGCACTACATGTAAGTACATTTTTACTTTGATTTTATCCTCTAAGGAGGAAAATAGTCCTCGGAGGTTTTCTCCTCCGATGACTATTTTCTCCTCCGAGGACAGGTTTTCTCCTCCGAGGACAGGTTTTCTCCTCCGAGGACAGGTTTTCTCCTCGGAGGAGAAAAAACCTTCTACAATATACTGCATGCATGCGATTTATCTTTAGAATATGCTATATCCGGAACATCCAAGCCCCGCTCTTCTTTCTCACACTCATCGTATAAACAAAACGGTAAATGAATTACTTTTTCAGTTGGTTCACCGATAATATATTTACAATAGACACATTGCAGATATAATGGATTTTTATGTAAGAAATAACCATTTCTCGCAAAATACTCTGCTTTATTGCGTAATGATTTACAAAAGTCACAATGTAGATGGTGTGGAGGTAGTTTTTCAAAGTACTCTCCTTGGACGGATGAATCTTCTACACAATTAAAAGTTGAATATCTTTCTTCATATTCTCGTAGAATATTATTATCGTAATTCTCCTCTTCAATTGTTATATTATCTTTCCTTCTACAGTTTGGACTGTACCTTGCATGTTCTATTGCTGGTATGTCACTTTCTTCCCATTTTCCCAAATAAATTGAACAAAATACACATCGCACAATGTCTGGTGGAGATGAGAATATAAATCCCTCTTTCGCCATGTTTTCCGCGGACAAATGCGGAGAAGATTTCAACCATCTTTTATCAAAAGATAATAATCTTAATCTTTCATGCAACATTATGTGATCTTGAGATATCATTTTCACACACCCTTCTTCTACCAATGACAATTCACAACTAAACATGTTGTTGTTGTACTCTATCTCATCCTGATCGTTTTGTTTTTTTTTTCAGAATCATGCCGAGGGAACGCAGACTACGTGGTATCAATTCCGCAGCAGCCCGCCATCGCATCACCCTCGATGAGGAGGATATCGACATCACCAGCGTGCTCGAGAGCTCGAAACGTCGAGTTTTCGATATAATTAGGCAACATGCCGCACGCTATGATGGCAATGTAAAATGGTTCATCGTCCTCAACGTTTTGCTGTATAAATTAGTGGTGATGGATGACAAGCAGGTTGGTGACTCTGTCTCATCTCTAATAAATCTACATAGTTACTCCAACATAGCACTAAATGTGCTTGAGAACTATGAAGAGTTTAATGAGCATTTCATGTTAGCTGTGAGAAAAATCCTCTCATCTTTTGAAAATTTTGTAAGACACGGGAGTGGATGGGTGCTAAAGAAAATTGAATCACTGGATGTGAACGTGATTAAATTTAATCCTATATACACATCCAGTTTCATTCAGACACCCCAGTTTTTGAAAAACAAAACATGTATTATAAATGTGAAAAATCTCTCTGACGAAAAATGCTTTTTATGGTCAGTGCTCGCGTATTTCCATCAGAAGCCAAGGAACTCGAACTTAAGTGTAAAGTATTTGAGCAAGTTTGCTCACACACTTAATACGCGAGGTGTAAATTTCCCGGTGACGACACGCGATATTAAGAAATTTGAAATACTCAATCCGGACATTGCAATTCACGTCATCGCATACGACAACAAAAAGTTTTTCCCCTTCCGTACAAGCATTTTCCGCACGCGTAAACACCAAATTAATCTTTTAATGCTAAAAGGCGATGCAGGAAAAACTCATTTCTGTTTAGTAAATACCGCGAACGGGAAAAACGGGCTATCTCGTCTTCTCTCCCACCTTTCAAAACACAAGGGTCAAGTACATGTTTGTAATTTCTGTTTTCACCGGTTCACATCAGACAAAACTCGAAATGTAGACGGTAAAGCAAATTTGTTGAAACATGTGGAACTTTGTTCCAAGTTTGAATCTCAGCGCGTTTCATATCCTAAACGCGGAGAGACAATTAAATTCAAGAAACTAGGCGCGACGTTGAAGAAAAAGTACACCATTTACGCGGATTTAGAAACATACGTTGTTAATATCGATAATGATGATGATGATGATTCCGATTCTGATGAAATTACTCGTAGTTACACAAAGAAAACGGCGCGTCATATTCCCTGCGGGTATTGTTTCGTTGTTATCGATGTTAACGGCGAAATCGCTCACGGACCTGTACTCCATAGATCGAGTAGTTTAGACGAAAAAATCATGGAGAAATTTCTTCAGGAAATTACAGATCTCGGTGACATTTTGTATGAGGATATGAAACGAGAAATTCCGATGCAAGCTTTATCCGAGAGTCAAGAGCGTGAATTTCAAAATTCAGTAAACTGCGGGCTTTGTGCTGAACCGTTTTTAGACAGCGATATTAAATGTCGTCACCACGCGCATGAAACCGGTAATTACTTGTGTGCGGCACATGTTTCTTGTAATTTAACAGCTCGTACTCCGGAGTACATATCGTGTTATTTTCATAATTTCTCCGGTTTTGATTCGCATTTTATTCTAAAATCGCTCGGTAAATGTAAAAAAGAAATTTCCTGCATCGCAAATACGTCAGAGAGATTTTTGACACTTTCAGTAGGCAAAATTAAATTTTTAGATTCCTACAAGTTTATGTCTGAATCCTTGGAAGTATTGGTGCGTAATTTGGTAGAGAGTACAGATATGGAAAAGAAGTTCGAACGATTATTTTCGGTGTTTGATGATCCACCTCGCGAACACAGACAGCTCTTGTTGAAGAAAGGAGTATATCCCTACTCGTACATGAGCTGTCCCGAAAAATTCGCGGAAACATCGCTTCCTCCCATCGAATGTTTTCATAACGACTTAACTGATACACCTCTGTCTCGCGAAGAATATGAGCATGCGCAAAGAGTGTTCTCAACATTCAAGCTGAAAAATCTGGGTGAATATCACGATTTTTATTTATGTTTGGACGTAATGCTATTAGCGGTAGTTTTTGAATCCATGAGGTCTACGCTTTTTAGCTCATACGGCCTCGATGTGACCCATTTTGTTTCCCTTGCGCACTTCACCTGGAATTGCATGCTGAAACACACTAAAGTCGAACTGGAATTACTAACAGATCCGGACATGCATCTTATGTTTGAGGCGGGAATGAGAGGCGGGGTCTCATTTATCGGTAAACGTTATTGTGAGGCGAATAACAAACATCTACCCGAAACATACGATCCTTCAAAACCGTCTAATTATCTGCTTTATATCGATGCAAACAGTTTATACTCGGAAGCTATGAGCCGAAGCTTGCCTGTTGGAAATTTCAAATTCCTCTCAGAGGAAGAAATTTCCAGCCTTGATTTCGCGAATTTGGACAGCAATTCAGAAACCGGGTATATAATAGAATGCGATCTCAAGTACCCCCAAGAGTTGCATGATAAGCATGCGAGCTTCCCCCTCGCTCCTCTCCACCAAACGCCCCCGCGCGAATTGCTGTCGAACTACCAAACAAATGAGAACGGTCAAACTGGAACCAAAAAGCTCATGAACACACTTTTCGACCGTGAAAAGTACATTGTTCACTATGTCAATTTAAAGCTCTACCTCCAGCTCGGTTTGAAATTATTGAAAGTGCATCGCGTCATTAGCTTTTCCCAATCTCCCTGGCTGAAAAGCTACATCGACTTCAATATCCGGAATAGACAGAACGCGAAAAATAAATTTGAAATATCCTTCTTTAAGGCCTGTTGCAATCTGATATTTGGCAAGACAATTCAGAGTAGTCGTAAGCAAATGAATGTTAAAATTATCACGGATGAAAAACGGTTAGATAAGTACATTTCAAACCCGCTATGTAAACGCTGGCAAATAATTAGTCCGAACGTGATCGCGGTTTTCTCTCGTAAGTTGGAACTTAAAATGAACAAGCCTGTCTATTCCGGCTTCAGTGTACTGGAGTTGAGTAAATTCCATATGTACGATTTTTTCTATTGTAAATTACAAAAAATTATACCGTGGGATCGTATAGAATTGTGCATGACTGACACCGACAGTTTTCTTCTAAACCTTAAAGTCGAAGATGTGTATCAGTTGATTAGAGAAAATTTGTCCCTTTTCGATACTTCTAACTATCCACCTTCCCACCCTTGCTTTTCCATGGAGAGGAATAAAGTTGTAGGAAAGTTCAAGGATGAGACCGGGTCAAAGCCTGTCCATAGATTTCTCGGACTTAGATCCAAACTTTACTCATATTTAGTTTGTAACGAGAATGAAGAACTTGTAAATAAATGTATAGCAAAGGGTGTACAGAGCGGAGTAAAATGTAGAAAGCTTAATTTTAATTTATATATGAAATCATTGTTTGAACGTAGTGAACATGTAGAAAAATTTAATATGTTAAGATCGTATAATCACACCATGTACCAGGTTGAATGTGCAAAAATCTGTTTGAGCCCTTATGATGATAAGAGGTATATTGCTGAGAATGGTGTTGATACTCTCCCTTTCGGTCATTATAGTCTCAACACTCTAAGTGATTGATCAGTATGTGCCATGACAACCATCCAACACCACTGATTTTGATTTGACTGTTGTAAATATCATGAATATTATTAGATCTAAGTTAGCTTTAGAGCTTCATAGCGTGCCGCGTGTGAACTATCCCACTCGCAAATATGAGTTGAAAAGTGAAAAAGACTTGCTTCAAGCCGATCTCATTGAGATGACAAGTTTATCACGTTTTAATAAGGGTTACAAATATATCTTAGCTGTTATTAATTGTTTTTCAAAATTTGCATATTGTGTACCATTAAAAGACAAGACAAGCCAATCTGTATTTAACGCTCTCGAGCCAATTATTTCTAAAAATAAAGGAGTTAAGCTGTTCCAAACAGATCAAGGAACAGAATTCTTTAATTTAAAAGTTAAAGCATTATTAGATAGATATAGTATTAAACATTATCATGTTTTTACTGATAAGAAAGCCTCCATAGTTGAAAGGTTTAATAGAACACTTAAAGCAAAAATTTATAGATATTTAACTGAACATGGAACCAAAAACTGGTCATCACAACTAGACAGTTTAGTTCGAGATTATAATGCAACAATGCATTCATCCATTAGAATGAAACCTAAGGATGTGGGGAAAAAAGATCGTAATCATGTTTTAATGTCATTGAATTCTGCATTCAATAGACGATATAAATTGAAAAATTCAAAACCGAAATTTAAGCTAGGAGATGTTGTACGAATCTCAAAGAAAAGGGTTCTTTTCGATAAATCTTATAACATAAACTGGAGCGCAGAGTATTTTGTAATTCATTCTATATTTCCTTCTCAACCTGTGACGTATAGCTTGCGAGATCTAAACGGAGAAGTAATTAGTGGCAGGTTTTATGCAGAAGAAATTAAAAAAACACAATTAAATGAATCGGAGAGACAAGTGTATTTGATTGAAAAAATATTAAAACGTGATAAAAAAGGACTGCTAGTGAAATGGATTGGGTTTTCAACTCCTAGTTATATTAGTAAGGATCAACTATTAGATGAAAAATAATCTTTTGTAAATATCATGTAAATTTATTGTAAATAATCTATTGTAAATATCACGTACATTTATTGTAAATAATCTATTGTTAATCTATTGCAAATACATTCCATTCAGTGTAAAAATATGACAAAGATTTGGTGTAAATATAATACGTCTCTATCAAAAAATGCTTCTCAGTTTCATTTTAATCTGAAGTTTTATTTGCTAAGGCTCAAGCGTTCTCGTGAAGAGGGTGCGGGTGAGAAACTTCTATCAGTGCATTGAAAGGGGAGAGCGCTTGCATCCCGATGTGATAAGCTATGGTGTCTAGCCCACAATCTCTTCCTCCTTGATAACTTATCAGTTCCTTATCAGATCGCATGCTGTACACGTGACTAACATGATTCCGATAGTAAATTTCGACAATGTTATAAGAGAGAAAGAAATGCCAACATGGTGTAAAAATGGTAAGTTATTACCACATAATGCAAGGATCCTTATAATAGGCTCTTCAGGTTGTGGCAAGACCAATTTACTATTTAATTTAATTTTTTCAAAGAATGGGTTGAGATTTAAAACTATATACTTGCACACGAAGAGCGAGTATCAAGATAAGTACTTGTTTTTGAGAAAAGTCTTTTCAAAAATGAAGGGTATTGAATTTCATATAAACAGCAATTCGGAATCTATAGCTCACCCCAACAAAATTCAACAATATTCTCTTGTCATTTTCGATGACTTCCAACTTAATCACGTGCCTCAAATAAGAGAATATTTTACCATGGGTCGACATCGTAATATTGACACTGCATATTTAATTCAGAGTTATGGGGCCACACAGAAACATTTCACTAGGGACAACGCAAATATGATTATAATCTTCAAGGTAGATTTATTGAGTCTGAAATTAATTCACAGAGATCATGTTGGAGCAGATATTCCTTATAAAGATTTCGTTAAACTTTGTCATACAGTTTGGAATCGTAAACCTCATAATTTTCTAACTATTATGACCGAGTGTGGAATTAATAGCGGGAAGTACCGAGATTCGCTCGATACGTTTCTTACCGTTCAGTAGAGATTAATTCTTTGTGCAGTCATGTTGTCATACAGCAGGAAGCTGAATAGAAAGGAGGTTGGTTTAATCGAAAAGATTAAGAAATTGAGAAAAGTAATTAGAGAGAAGCATAAAAGCTTAGTCAATTTTGAAAAGCGATCGGAGGAATATAATAGGAAAACGCTCTCCCCGTTAATAGAGCCCATAATTGAACTGGGAAAAAACAAATTCTCACACTCTGATGTAAAACCAAAAAAGGAACAGGTAAAAGAGGAGAGTATGGAAATTGATGATAATGAGGAGGGAGATGAACAGAGTTATGAGAGTTCAGCAGACAATTTTTTAAGCTCGACTAAATTTGAAAACAGTTTACTTGGTTCTAGCAGAAACGACAATGTGCTGTCACAATATCTAAAAACGTTTCATGCGGAAAAACAGAATAATTCAATCAGTTATGGAATTTCATATAATTCTAAAGATGACGTGTATTATATTGGTAATCAGCAAGTAATATTTGTTGATGGTTATATAGATATTGATAGTGAAAGATTTCGATTAACACACGGTCTACTTGAGTTGTTATTCAGTGCGAGACCAAACTCAAATCTTTATAATGAGAGAGATCTGGATAAGTATAAAAAAATCTTAACACTTACAGGTATACATTTAGATCGAAGAGGCTATGTTAAACGAAATCAGGGAATTAAATCGCAATTGATTCAAAAGTTATTTCCCAGTAAAAAAATTAGTAAAAAGAAGGGTTGGGGTTTATTGAAATTTGCAAAAAATAATTCTCATGATAGAATTTATCAATACTTTGATAATTTTGACGAATTAGTGGAAAGATTAAATTTACTCTATTCCTCAAAAGCTAGTGGGAACACTGGGCATGATGTGGAAATTGCGAGTATAATTGAAGAGCTAAAAGAAGCAAAATTAATTGTTTAGTGTCACGATGACTCTACATCGATTCGGACGAATTGATACACCTAGCGGAGCTAGTCTTACGTGTGATATTGACTCGATAACACAGAAGATAATCGAATCGATAAATCAGCAAGGAATCAGCGAAGCTGTGAAATTTTATTTAGATTCGCAAATAACCAAACTCGTTTCGGAAAATACAAAGAATATTGGAGTGAGCATAATTGAAAGAGAACATATTCTAAGCACCTTACAAAATTTCAGTGCCAATATCGATAAAGCTATTGGAGAGAGAACTCAAACTCTAGAGAGTGCTTTAGGAGAAGTGAAAACTTTAACAGACAGCTTTTCATCTCAGTTGCTCAGTATTAACAACGATAAAGTTGATAAGGCTTATTTAGATGAAAAATTAAAAGCCGTATCAGATAAAATTAAGAATTTGGAGGTGCTGGACAGAAACTATCTCAATACTAAATTGAAACAACTTAGTACAGAAATTTTTACTAAAGTAAATGAAACTCACCCATCGGGAATTGATAAGCAATATTTAGAATCTACTTTGCAGAAATTGATTAGTTCTTCATTAACAAAGGAAGAGTTTGAAAAACGATTATCTGAAATGGCGGGTGCAATAAAAGCTAATATTATGGAGGGTATTGAGCAGTTTATTACAAAAGATGCTATTGCTATTCTGATTAATCAAATTGCAGAAAAGTATGCAACTAAAAATGATATTGGAGATTTTATTAAGAAAAACGAGATGGCAGACGCTGTGAAAAGTGTTCGTGATGAAATAGCTGAGGCAATTAAAAATTCGGAAGAGGGTGCTGTCATGAGACTGCAATGTTCGGCGCCCTTCATTGACTACCTAAGCTTATTTATCCACAAAATGGCGTATGATATTGTAAGGAATTACGCAAAAGTTAGTTTTAATATGAATTGGATAGAGGCTAAACAACATAATTTGACTGAGGAGCAAGTCGGAGATCTTATTACAGAAAAAATGGATTTGATCAAATATAAAGACTTTATATTGGCGCCGAAAACATAAAATCTTGAGTTGAGTGTGAGAGAGTGAACGTTTCAGTCTAGACGAGTGTGATTGATTGTATAAACATATGTGTGAGAGAGTGAACGTTTCAGTCTAGACATTTTTGAGTATATCGATAAATCTTTTAAAGGTTGAATGAGACAACACCTATAGTTTCAGTCTAGACCACCATGATTGACATTTTTGAGCATATCAATAAATCTTGAAAAAGGTTGTACGAGTGAACTTCAACACCTATAGTTTCAGTCTAGACCACCATGATTGACATTTTTGAGCATATCAATAAATCTTGAAAAAGGTTGTACGAGTGAACTTCAACACCTATAGTTTTCACCCTAGTCATTTTTGACTATATCGATAAATCTTGAAGAAGGTTGAGTGAAGTAACTTAACGACTAAACACTTGTCACATAAATCGATTTTTTCATGCAACGGTTTTCGATGCAGGAGTTATTGGGCTTATCAAACGACCTCACAGGGAGCAGAGCAGATGTGAGACACGTGCGAACGAATGCACGTGTCACTTTACTCTAAAGAGGTGATATCTTCCCATACTAGATTCCTTCCTTTCGTAATGCTGGTGAGAAACGTTTCACACTATAGGAACGATCGATCAAAATGGAACTTGATTCTTGTCTCCTTTACTCGCTTTCGTAAAGGGTACGGGAAAGAGATGTGACAAGTAAAAGAAGAAATGCTGCTTGTTAGAAGCGTATAACATTAGCATAACATTCTTCCTTTACTCGGCTTAGAGAAGGGTGTGGGAAAGAGATAAGGATCAATTGAGCCCCTCATCCTAGTAGAGCGAAATGGATGCACTTCAATTTGTTAGTATAGCATTAGATGTAGAAAGAATTTCTCAATTGATTCTTATCTCCTTTCCTTTCGGAAAGGGTGCGGGAAAGAGATGACACGAGTAAAAGAAGGAGATCCCTATCTCTATCGTCATCGTAGTAGAGCGAAATGGATTCACTTCAATTTGTCAGTATAGCATTAGATGTAGAAATATGAATTCACTTTAATTTGACACCAAAGGAATTTTTCCCTCTCAAAGAGATTTTTTCCCCACATCTTTAGGATTCACCTCAATCTGTCAGCATAGCATTAGATGTAGAAATATGGATTCACTTCAATTTGACAGTAGAGAGAGGGAATTTTTCCTCCTAAAAGGGAAATTTTTTTTCCCTCACCTGGAGAGAGAGAGAGAGAGATATCTTACCCCCCTCACCTCCACTGGACAGGGGGAAGGGGAAATCTATTTTTAGAAAGAGAGAGAAAGATATATCTCCCTCTCTCTCTCTCCCCCTCACCTCCACTGGACAGGGGGAAGGGGAAATCTATTTTTAGAAAGAGAGAGAAAGATATATCTCCCTCTCTCTCTATCCCCCTCACCTCCACTGGACAGGGGGAAGGGGAAATCTATTTTTAGAACACCCCCCGCCCTACAGGCGTGGGGAAGGGGAGGAGGGATGGACGAGGGGGGAGAGGGGGGAGGGGGATCTCAAGCAAAAAAGTGGCTTCAAAGTATCAATCCTTCTCTACTCTCAGTGAAGCTTGTTCAAGAATATAAACTTACTGACATGCTATTCTTGAATCTTAACAAGCCTCCCATTCGCATCATTCTAGCAATAGCCCAAATTCAATGCGGAAAATTCTCGGGAAATGGTGTTACCAAGAATCATGTCTCAGTCACCATTGATTGTGATGAACCTAATTTGGCGTTGAATTGTAGAGGATTTTATTCTCTTGGAAACAGTTCTGGATTTTTTCACTATGAAAGGTTTTTGAATTATATAGAGGAAAAAACAGGTATTTTTAACACTGTAAGGTTAGCAGAGGGTATTTTTTGTTAAGAATCATTTTTAGACTATTTGTACCAAATAACTAAAAAATCATTACTACAATACATTCTGGCAGCATGTATCCTCGCTCCCTTCTCATGTCTCAAGTGAATGAACAGAAAAATAAACTATGAATTCGTTAAGCTGTGACTCAATGAGTCTGAACGAAACAGGAGATAAGTTGCTGATTCATAAATTCACGGCAAGCCCCATAGCAAACCAGTTACTTCGAACAGTGGAGGAGACAATGGAGATATGCAGGGATATGCAAGTACCCCGCATTGTATGCTCAATCCGTAAATTAGTTTTGTGTGAGTGTGTATTAGCGATCGTAGCACAACGTGGTGGCAATTTCGGAAACTGGAGTGTATCCCAATTAGGTAGAGTACTAACAGAATGGGGAGATTTTTTTTTATTACGTTTTTACATGGTTTTAAGCATGTAGAAGTAATTTTTACTAAAATTGAGCAGTGACAATACGGGGTCTCCCCTTAGTGTACACACCTCCCCTTAATGTGCTGTGTATACTTGATTGTCTCCCCGTATTATACCTTGTTCCAACACACACACACACACACACACACACCACACACACACACACACACACACCACACCACACACACACACACACACAACACACACACACCACCACACACACACACACACACACCACCACACACACACACACACACACACACACACACACACACACACACCACACACACACCACACACACACACACACCACACACACCACACACACACCACACACACACCACACACACACACACACACACACCACCACACACACACACACCACACACACACACACACCACCACACACACACACCACCACACACACACACACACACACACACACACACACACCACACACACACACACACACATACATACTGGAACAAGGCCACAAACGGGGAGGTGAGAAATGAACATAAAATGCGGGGAGGCTGATTTACACACATGTCAGAGATTCAATTTTTGTTTTAGAAGGTATATTGATATGTTTTTAATACAATTGTAACATTTTTAAATTCAAATATGGGGTAAAATATATAATATTTTTTATTTTCAAATATGGGAACGTTTTGATGTGATGTTGGCAGAACTAAGAGGGTCAAAGAAACGCGATTAGCATGGCAAGTTGTACACTGGAGACACTGGAGTGTACATTGGAGATTCATTATCCATGTAACAGTAGACCGTTCAAGAACGTGTACTGTTAATTGACTCAATATAATATCTCTATAAACTAGTTTTTGGAGGTCGAGTTTTTAAAAAAGCGTAGTTTACACAGCTTTTCCTGTAAAAAAGGTTGAATCCTCAAGTTTACTGTCACAACAATTCTAAGGACGAACAGAAAAAATTATTGTTTTCAATTCAGTTACTATAGTAATTTCTATGTTTTATATTGATCTTATAAAAATGTATAATATTGTAATTGTACTTGACATTGTTAAACAAATTGTATTTTTGTAACGACATTAGGACAATGAATGATTTTGATTTCGTTTGACTTACGAAATAACTGTTACAGGACGGTAAAGGTCTTTGGCTTCCTCTCTATTGTTATTATTCTGTGATCCATTTCATTTGGGTTGAGCTCTTGAGATGTGTATATATCATGCAAACAGCTATGGAGTGCACAGCTTCATTCTTTTTATTTTTAATTCAATTTTGTCCAGCTTAATAGCATCACGGATCTCTCACTCACTACTTGTTATTATATTTACAGTCACAATATACGAAGTGAAATAAACCAATAATTGACCGAGCGAAGTGAGGTCTAAGATTCAAGTTGACGATTTGGCATTTCTCTTTATGTTCAAATGTTTATATGTTGCGCATTTACAGCGAAACGCAGCAATAGATTTTCATGAAATTTGACAGGTTTGTCCTTTTTGAATTTCGCGTCGACGTATACATGAGATTTCTTTTAAAATGTTGCATTTCAAAGATAATACAAAAGGAGAAGGAGTTTTATTCGAACACCAATATTACCGTAAAAATCAGACTATACAATTATTCATCATAAATCAGCTGTCTAGTGGACTAGAATACTATAACCGTTCAAAAATATCGAACATCTTGAAAATGTATCTTTCCATCAACGTTATTAGACAGTTGTCTACTAACTTTTTCTTTCCATAAGCTGGACCATGATTCTAGTTTGGAGTTATTGATAGAAAACATTTTTTTCCACATTTTTCTTTTTAATCTGATGATTGAAATTGCAACAAATATTATTGAAGAGAAATAGATTTCTTAAATCATGAAAAGTCAGAAATGAATTTTATAGGAAATCAGCATTATGGTAGTTTATTTTTTTATTTCAACACACCGATTTTTCGCCAACACAACACAGAATGTCCTCTGATGGGTGATTGGATTGGTGTATCGACGGCAGCCAGACCTGATAACAGCGCTCACACTCACATTCCGGGATGACAAGTCACGGTACGATAAAACAGAAAGCTCTATGTATATTTAGGATTTTTTCTAGACATTTTCAATTGATAAATTATTTATCAATTTTTGAGGAAAAATAACAACAGGTCAATGTAACTTACTGAGCGCGAGGTTCACAGAACAACTAGTTTATATATACAGTCAGCACTGTCAGCAGTCTTGCCTTGCGTCTTTGACACTGTGATATTTCGTTTTAGGATGGTTATAAATTGTCTTGTCTTTTCAATAGGAATTGTACATTAGAACACAAAAATGTATTCTCCTTGATTTGGCATAAACAAACGTTTTCAAATTTTCTCCAAAATCCAGATTCTTTGCAATTTCATTTTCTATCGAGAGTATCGTGAGTGAATATTGAGCCTTTTTTGTGCCATTGTAGAGCACAAATACATTTTAATAGGTTTGACTTTGCTAAAACTATGTTCTGCACTAACCATGGGAATTGTCAGGAAATTGAATTGTGCAACCCATAAGTTTGTGAACATGTCTCCACTCTTGAACTTTTTAAATTAAACTCAACACTTCGCTCGCTATGAGCAGATTGGAGAGGATAAAAATGCTTAGAAGGAGAAAACAATAGCCTATTCTCAAATTCGGAGAATTTTCTGGTGCCTCTGCTTGAGTACCGTACAAGAACATGAGATCAGTAAACATCACATGCTCCTGTTTCCAAAGAAATCGCTTTAAACAATAAATACTATAGTAATCTGTAACTTATTATTTTACATTGATCTAATATGCAAATAATATATAATTAAAGGCGCCAGGCGCTTTCTGACAGTCAAAACACAACATAATGTACTCTGCGCAATCTAATACGTCCACTCATATTGCACGCAGGCGTCAGATTAACAACTAGTGAACAGTATATTTATTATTTAGAAGAAGATTGGAGATCACTCACTATCACAAGCTGTTCAAATCTAAAATTGGGCAAAAATTCAGTATTTTTATGACGCCGAGGCGCCCCCCAGCCCCCCAGGACGCGGCGCCCAAGGCGACCACCTTGATCGCCACACCCACGCGACTGCTCTGTATATGAGTCACTGTTTTTGACAATTTTGGTGGGACAACTTTCGAACCACTCTATACCAAGTTCAATGACTCTCCCAATCAATTTCTTGTGTGTTATGGTCAACAAAAGTTTTGCCTTGGGCGCCTTAGAAGAACACGACGGTCCTGTTCACTCCCCCCCTCCCACAGGACATAACTTCTAAGTAGCTTGACCCTCCCCCTAACATGATCCTAGGTACGCCTATGTTGACAGAAGAATTGAGAATAATGTACCCTATTTATGTTTATGTTTTTGGAGGGACAGATTCAAGGGTCCAAAGGTTCCAAGGTACCTTATTCAGAAGGGTGTGTGCATTAAAAAAAATAACTTTGAAAGCTGATATTGCTAGTACTTGATAATTTCATGTTGATCAAGCCTTCAATAACTGCAAGAGATATGCTGTATGCTGCATACTTTCCGTAGAGAAATTATGTACAACAATAAAAAACTAATTCGATATTAATGGTGTATTGCAATAGATAAAAAGAACTCAAGAAATTTGTATTCATGTTTCACGAGTCACAACTGAACTGATTCATAAAATTTAATTATTTGAGTATACAGTAGAGCTTTTCATGGAGCTTCTGTGAGTACTGACATAAATGCTTAGAAGCTTACATTTGGTTTTGATAAATTATAATAACTTAACAGGTTTTGATAAGGATTTTAATGTCAAAGATATTGAAAATTAATAAATACATGATCTTGCAAAATAATAATCATAATAAATATTATGTTGATCAGATATGAATAACTGCAAAAATTTGTAGAAAATGTCTTATACTTTCGCAAATAGTATAAATTAGAACATCTCATAACACTCAAAACATACAATGATTGGAGCATCCAAAAAATAATATTATGTTGGGCTGTTGTTGAGCCTAGAATGTCAATCTCATGCCAATTCATTGATGAAAACAATCAATGAATTATCGAATGAATGTATCCATTCATCAGAAGACTGGAAGTGAGGAAAATAGTATGAAATAGAGTGAAAAGTTTAAAATATGATATAAAAATTATTATTCATTACAATAACTGAGTTATTATGATGTAAAACTTTTGTGGGTAGCCTGCTGTAAGGATATGTTGAGATATTTTTGAGCCTCGAATGCCAAGCTCAAGATTTTATTACTTCAGATTAAATCAAACACTCAATGGAATTATCGAATGTGCATCCATTCATCAAGGGAATGAAAGTGAGTAAGAAATCTAAGTAGATAGAAAATACCGAAGGATAACACAATAAAAAAGGATCATGACTAATTACAATAAAATATTGTGATGCAAAACTGTTGTTAATATTATTCACATTAAAATTAAAAATAATGTAGCCTATTCAGAAGAATGGATGTATGCAAAAAATACATGATATGGTATTATACATAGACCTACTGATTAATTCCATGTTGATCAAGTATAAATATTTATTAAAAGATCATTCATTTTGAACTTATTTATCTATTTTGTATTGGAGTTTTTTTATTGGAAATTTCTATTGATACTCGCTGGCAGCACTTAAAACTTCGGTTTTGCAGGCATAACCCATGTGTTATTTAGATTATCGGAATTACTTCTCGTGTGTAATTGCAACGTCACGTCTGAAACTGAGCTGTCACCTGTGAGCTGAGAAAACTGTAAATATGCTGAAAATGAACTGACTGCTGAATCATCAGTTCACTGAGAGTTCAAGGCCAAAGCAATAGCAGTTACTTGAGCAGTGGATGCAAGATAATTACACATTAAAGCCACAAAACGAGGAGGTTTTTGTTTACACTTTCAACATACTATGCGGGGAGAAATGGGATTTGTAGATAAATGAATAATTTTTTATAGCCTCTCCTGATGAGAGGCTATCACCAATGACCATGATACTATATTTTATTATCACGATATATTCATTGCAAATCAAGGAGAGGATTCTTCTATACAATTTGGGACTAGATAAGTTCTACTTTCAATAACCAAAAAACAAAGCACGGTAACCTTTGAAGATAGAATATTGGAATGAGATTTTATACTTCTTTATTTGAAAGATCATAATTAGACAGTTGTTGAACATAAGTGTTTGGTAAGGGATCAAATTCTCGATAAATTTATTAATTATTCACAAAAATTCATTTATTTATTTTGCCAGAGGCTTTGTTTTGACATAAATGTCATTAGATTACCGTAGAAATGGATATCAAATTTCGACTTCTTTTTGGGCACTCTGTAATTCGCTGTACTCAGAAACCGTTTTAAACCTTTATTATATTAGACTTATCAAGGATGCCTCAATTGGAAGATCATTTCCAGCCCTCTCCGAACTTTTTACTCATGTGAAGATTTCCTTGTGACAGCCAAGACGCTTCTTCCTCAATATATTATATAAGATATATAAATAGAGAGAACGTGGGTGGCTCGTTGGAGCAAGTCAGTGGTTCTCAAACTTTTTTTTTCAAGCCCCACCTGCATATTATTCAGCTGTAAGCCGGGCCCCCCTACATGTATAAGCATAGACTACTGTGCATGTTGTACATATACGTATACGTACGTATATTACCTACACATTCTACACTCAATATTTATTTAGTTGAGTTTAGCACGTTCTATACATAACCCAATGGGGCGATAGTCTCAATCATAATGAAACAACCAATTCTATAAAACAATTATCATTTATTCAGGTACTATCGTACATAGTTGTTATTTTTGTTGCATTGAACAATAAAAAGAGCCACAAAAAAAGAGAACAAAAAAAAGTGTGAATGATGAGCTCATTTTTTTCGCACAGATTTTATTGAAACGAGGTGTCAGCTCTGATAACGTTACCCTACTCTAAGTTCCTGGGTCACAACCAGTCTTGATCTATATTTCCCCTGTTTGATCTATTATTATCCCCTGTGAGCAGGGGGAAAAAAGTAGAGTCGAACAAGGTAGACTCAGTACTCAAGTTAAAGGGAAGAATTCACCCACAGTATCTTCTGCTTGTCGTAAGAGGCGACTAAAAGGGGACCCTCTTCTTCCAGAGCCCTTACTCCCACTCCCCTCTTCTTCTTCAACATGCTCTGGATCTTTATCTCTTTGGGAATGAACGGTTTTCTATTGACTTGGCTTTGTATCATTCTTTCTTTACTCATCTTTTATCTTCCTGTCTGGCCTTCCTTGGTCAAGCTCTTGCCTTCCAAGCCCTGGTCCTTAAACTACACGTTGGGGTCTGAGGGCTTATTTTTTCCTTTCACATAAATTTTTCTAACATGCTAGGCTATCAACTACATGTAGTGTAGTTCGAACAGCCATAAGTATGTCCTCTATTACACACTCCAGAGCGGACAGGCAAAATAACATCAGCCATAGGACACAGATCTGTTTCTATACCCTTTTGTGTCCTTATAAACGCTTGGCGTTGGGGATGGTATTGGTTAGTAGATTGGTAATGATTGCATAAATAAACGAGGTACTTTCGGAGAAGTTTGTACACTGTCTTAGTTCGGTTGGCGACCAGACTAACTTTGCTCTCCTGGTCAATATTGGAGCACACACACAAACACAAGAAGAAGTAGTGAAATGAGTTTTAGAAACAGCTCTTATCAGAGCTACACAAGGAAACTAGGGCCTATAATTCGTATCTGCCAGATTAATGTCGGAGGTATTAGCAGAGGGAAATGTGACTATCTGTCTCGGCTTCTGGCTGAGAACAAAGTTGATGTGCTGTTAGTGCAAGAGACGCACACAGCTGATGAAGAGAAACTGTTCCAGAGAGGACAAATTCCCGGATTTACAGTAATTGGTGCTACTTATCACCATGCTTATGGAGTAGCCACCTACATAAGGAATGGAATCCAAAATGCTTCCTGTATTGAGATGAATATTGACAGTGGAATCCATCAGGTGATTGTAAAAATTGGAGACATGATTATTACAAATGTGTATAAGCCTCCAGGGCTCCCCTGGCCTCCTCATGTTCTCAGGAAGAATTTTCACCCTGCATTATATATTGGTGACTTTAACAGCCACCATGAGACTTGGAGGTATCGAGCTAATGACCCAAATGGGATAGCACTGGTTGAATGGGCGGAGGATAATGACATAGAGCTTATTTTTGATGCTAAGGACAAAGCAAGTTTTTGCTCTGCTGCTTGGAATAGTGAGTCAAATCCTGATCTTTGCTTTGCTTCGGTGGACAGTAGTGGCCAACATTACTCTATCAGACGAAGGGTACTTTCTGACTTCCCACACAGCCAACACAGACCAATTCTTTTTGAAACTGGATTACAAATACCACTTATCCAATCAACTCAACGACCAAGGTGGAATTTCAAGAAGGCTAACTGGGATGGGTTCACAACAGAATTGGATAAATGTATCCGTTGGATCCCTCCAACCCCTGAGAATTACAAGAGGTTTAAAGGTCTTGTTGTCGCAATTGCAAAGAAACATATACCAAGAGGTTTCAGGAAGGAATATATTCCAGGCTGGAGTAGAGAAAGTGACAATCTATACAAGCAGTTTCAGGAAAAAAAATGACCAACGGATTGCAGGAGAGCTCCTTAACAGCTTGGATGAGGCACGTAGAAAGAAATGGTCCCAGACAATGGAGGAGATGGACTTTAGACATTCTAGCCGCCGGGCTTGGAGTCTTCTCAGGAAACTGGGCAGTGCAAGAATTACTACACACCAGAGCTCCCCTATCAATCCAGATCAGGTGGCGGAACAAATAGTCAAAACATCTTAGGCTGCTGGCTGTTTGGATCATGCAGCAGAGGTAAGGAATGGACTGAGAGAGCTTAAAGCTATGGCTGTGGAGGACTTACACCTGTCCAGTGATTTCTCAGTAGAGGAGGTGGATGCTGCTCTTTGTAATACCAAGTGTGGAAAGGCACCTGGCTTTGATGGAATCCACCCAGAGTTTCTGGTGCATGCTGGAGGGAAGGTTAGGCTGTGGTTATCACGCTTTTATACAAAAATTCTGCAAACTGGAAATCTCCCAGCAGATTTCAAGGAGTCTAAAATAGTTTCAATCCTCAAGCCTGGCAAACCTTGTGATGATGTGAAAAGCTACCGCCCAATTGCACTGCTGAGTGTGAGTTACAAAGTGCTAGAGAGGCTTCTCTACAATAGGATAAGTAAGATAATACTAGAGCATGTACCTATTGAACAGGCTGGATTTCGACCCAAACGGAGTTGTACAGACCAGGTTCTCTCTTTGACGACATATATCGAGGCAGGCTTCCAAAAGGGATTGAAAACATCTGTTGCCTTTGTGGACCTGAGTGCTGCTTATGATACAGTGTGGAGAGAGGGACTCATTTTCAAACTCCTGCATGTTCTACCAAGCCTAAAAATCATCCAATTGATAAATTACATGCTAAAGAACAGATGCTTCAGAGTGCTCATGGATGATAAGCTAAGCAGAAGAAAGGTACTCAATAATGGATTGCCACAGGGTTCAATCTTGTCCCCGCTCCTTTTCAACTTGTACTCAGCAGATCTTCCCAACATACCATCAAGGATCTTCATGTATGCTGATGACATTGCTGTGGCCACTCAAGACAAGAGTATGAAGACAACATCAGAGAGCCTCACTGAAGACCTATCTTCCCTTTCAGTTTATTTCAGTAGACTCATATAGATACTTCTGGGAAGAATTTTTGCGCAATCCGCGAGAAATAAGGAAAAATTTTTGCGCAAATCCCCCTCCCCCCTCCCCCCTCCCCCTCTGCGCATGCGCCCCCCTCTCCTCCCCCCTCTCCTCCCCCTCTCCTCCCCCTCTCCTCCCCCTCCCACTCTCCTTCTCCCTCTCCCTCTCCCTCTCCCTCTCCCTCTCCCTCTCCCTCTCCTTCTCCTTCTCCCTCTCCTTCACCCTCTCCTTCTCCCTCTCCTTCTCCCTCACCCTCTCCCTCACCCTCACCCCTCTCCCAGTGAGGACGAGGGGGAGGAAGAGAGAGAGAGACAGTGAGGGAAAAAATAATTTCCCTTTTTGGAGGAAAAATTCCCTACTGTCAAATTAAAGTGAATCCATATTTCTACTGTCAAATTAAAGTGAATCCATCTTTATACTGTCAAATTAAAGTGAATGCTAGATGAATGAATCCATCTTTATACTGTAAAAAGTGATTGGTTTGCTTTCCACCCGACAGTTAAGAAAAATTTCACAAATTTATATTGAAATTTTCTATGTGCTGTACAAACCGCAGGCGTTGCTTTTTTAAGTGTGCTCTCCGAGAATATCTATAGTAAATTTAGTACGAACAAGCATTCCAAAAATATTTATAGATATCCTCAGACCTATATCACTTGGGGTATCAACATCATCATATAGGTAAGAAATCACCTTACTTTACTTTCGGCGATGCAATTTCAGCGACCCCCACTCCTCCTCCCCCTATCACATGACCTTGGTTCCACCCATCACTGCTCTTAGCCTGGATGATGTCACATTGGATTACAACCTTCTCTGCACTCACATTTTCGACTATTTACAATACCTTAACTTAAATACAAAATACAACTCTTTCCTTATGTCTACTGGGGTTATGCTTTAGAACATCTAGCTTAATTCTAATTTTATAATTCAAATCAATGTTAGAGCTCTCAAATTCCTCCTCCAACCAATAGTTTGACACATACAATTCTTCCAGATTTTCAAACTGTAAAATATACCGTATCTTGTTTCTATTGTACACTTCTTTCATTGCAATAATGACTAATTCTGTTCCTTCTTGTAGATTCTCTAATCTTTTGCACTGTCCTACTTTTACTTTTCCTTTAATTTCCAGCATTGTGATGTTATTATACTGCTCCACTTCTGTCTGTGTGAATGGGGTGTCTTCCAAGTTTTTCCATACATCTGACAAAAATTTTAGATTTTGTATTTTTGGAAATGTGTTACCATTATAGCTTGTCATGCCATTGGTAGTAATTTCACAAATAATTTCTTCCCTTGGTAGACAAATAATTTCTTTTTGGTCGTTGTATGGGATTACAAAATAACCCACTTTCTTAAGGTCTTCTATTGCGTTGTATGCATTTAGAAAAACATTTTTGTGATACCCTTTTACAATGTACACATGTTTCGAACCTTCCTTTTCTCCTAAAACACCTACATATGGAAATTTTCCCTTATTATTTACAGAAAATGCAGTCACATTATAAACCCCACTAGGCTCAAAATTCCTCCAATGTGAATAAAAATATGGCTCAAGTTCCTCTCTCAATTTTCTATTTCTTCCTCAAATTCTATAAGTTGTTTGTGCTGCTCCTTTATGCTCTCTGTAGCCTCTAAAAACTCAATTTTCCTCCGTTTTAGATCAATTTCATCCAGTTCTAGCTTACGCTTCTTGGTTGATAGCACTGAGATAGGAGACAAGGGCTGTATCTCTTTAACAGGGTGCGGGAGAAGCTTACAGCTTATGTTTGCACGTTTTCTTAAGACTTGTGGTATCAAGTTACCTGTTGCTACAAGACCCAACTCATCTAGGTCAACAACTTTGGATATGCTAGAGAAAACTGTGGTTGACTTGGAGAAATAAGTCTCTCCACTCTTAATATAACACTTTTGTATAAAACTAATATTGTCCTTGTTGTCTGCATTCTCGAAAAGTTCCACATAATTAATAGGTAGTAGATTAAAGCTAAATGCAGAGATTACATAGGATATTATTTTATTCCGTTGTTGTGGATTGGTAGGCAGATTTAATTGTACTCCAGTCAATTTCTTGGTATTGCTATTTCCCCAGTAAACATATTGTAAGAGATTGTTAAAAACCAAACAACAGCTATTCTTTAAATTGTTTGTCAGTTTAGTCCACATTTTAGCTAAGGATACAGAAAATATAGGAGCATTTTGGAAATAATTCTTACTGTCATTTAAGAGTGACAAGCAATCTTGAATAGGGTCAAATTGATTAGAGCTATAGTTATTTCTAATGCTGTAGTTATAAATTGTTGCTTCCAAACGTGTAATACCATGCATTTTAGCCAAGTCAGAGGTAAAGGTTTCACATAATCTTGTATCTGGACAGGCAATAAAGTCTACAATATGGTTACCTAACTGCTTATTTACACCAGGGCTTGTAATTTGACAAATAAACTTATTATAAATTTTTACTCTCACATTATTATTAACCCAAGTCAAGCAATCAATTCCAACAGTTCCATCATTATTCACAATTACATTATAGTCTTCTTTATATTCTCCTTGGAAACAAAAACAATGATTCGTAGTTAGAAAATCACACATTCCACTCTTGTTAAATATTCCAGCAAAGTCCTGTGTTATGTCCAAGTCCAGAAGATAGAAATGTTCCTTCCTTAGCTGCTCCAATATTGTTGGTAATTCCTCCATTAATGTAGCAATGGGGACATCGGCAAGCTCTACTTTGTATGGTATCCCCACTGGATTGTAGTACTTCTGCTGCACTTCTCTATAGTTGTCCTCCCCAAGCAGTTGTAGAATCTTCTTTGACATATCGCTTCCACTGTCCAATAGGTATGGTAACTTTGCTTTAACTCCATGCTTAGCTGACACCATATTAGAGAATTTTCCTCTCAAGTATAAGTTGAATGATCCACATATCTCCTTCTTTAGAATAAATCGTCTTTTATCCAGTTCTTGACAATCCTCCAAACCACAGATTTTCACAAGCATAATATTGTCACAAAAAGGTTCTGTTATAGGCACAAGATTTGATTCATCCTGCACTAACAGTTCTTCTCCATCAGTGTAATCAATTTTCCCAATGTCTGTAATAAGGTTGTCATTGCACAGATTTTCTGTCAACACCCACAAACCAAACCGCTCATTGGTAGGCTTTATTTTATTACCACAAAGCTGAGACACACTAAACACTTTGGAAGAAGCCATGTTCACTGTTTCGCTGCTACTATCAAACTGAGCGAATGTCAATTATTCTGGAGTATTTATAGGGATACAGCTAAGGAGAAGGATACTGCGCATGCGCAATGATAAGTAGATTTTGTGTGAAGGGAGTGTCTTCCAAGTTTTTCCAAACATCTGACAGAAACTTAAGTGATTCTATTCTAGGAAATGTATGACCATTGTAGCTTGTCATAACATTGAGTGTAATTACACAAATGTTCTCCCTTCTTCTCCACATTCCTCTCTCATTTTTTCTTTCCTGCTAAACGAGTGGAGGAGGAGGACAGAGGAGGAGGACAAAGGAGGAGAACAGAGGACAAGTTTTGTCCTCAGAGGGGAGGAGGAGGAGAACATAGTACAAAGGTGGACAAAGCAAATCAAATGTTAGTTATTTGATTGGTGTGTGCTCATAAGAGAGGGAGGAGGAGTGGGGGTCGCTGAAATTGCATCGCCGAAAGTAAAGTAAGGTGATTTCTTACCTTACTTTACTTTCGGCGATGCAATTTCAGCGACCCCCACTCCTCCTCCTTCTCTTATGAGCACACACCAATAAAATAACTAACTAACCTTTGATTTGCTTTGTCCACCTTTGTACTATGTTCTCCTCCTCCTCCCCTCTGAGGACAAAACTTGTCCTCTGTTCTCCTCCTTTGTCCTCCTCCTCTGTCCTCCTCCTCCACTCGTTTAGCAGGAAAGAAAAAATGAGAGAGGAATGTGGAGAAGAAGGGAGAACATTTGTGTAATTACACTCAATGTTATGACAAGCTACAATGGTCATACATTTCCTAGAATAGAATCACTTAAGTTTCTGTCAGATGTTTGGAAAAACTTGGAAGACACTCCCTTCACACAAAATCTACTTATCATTGCGCATGCGCAGTATCCTTCTCCTTAGCTGTATCCCTATAAATACTCCAGAATAATTGACATTCGCTCAGTTTGATAGTAGCAGCGAAACAGTGAACATGGCTTCTTCCAAAGTGTTTAGTGTGTCTCAGCTTTGTGGTAATAAAATAAAGCCTACCAATGAGCGGTTTGGTTTGTGGGTGTTGACAGAAAATCTGTGCAATGACAACCTTATTACAGACATTGGGAAAATTGATTACACTGATGGAGAAGAACTGTTAGTGCAGGATGAATCAAATCTTGTGCCTATAACAGAACCTTTTTGTGACAATATTATGCTTGTGAAAATCTGTGGTTTGGAGGATTGTCAAGAACTGGATAAAAGACGATTTATTCTAAAGAAGGAGATATGTGGATCATTCAACTTATACTTGAGAGGAAAATTCTCTAATATGGTGTCAGCTAAGCATGGAGTTAAAGCAAAGTTACCATACCTATTGGACAGTGGAAGCGATATGTCAAAGAAGATTCTACAACTGCTTGGGGAGGACAACTATAGAGAAGTGCAGCAGAAGTACTACAATCCAGTGGGGATACCATACAAAGTAGAGCTTGCCGATGTCCCCATTGCTACATTAATGGAGGAATTACCAACAATATTGGAGCAGCTAAGGAAGGAACATTTCTATCTTCTGGACTTGGACATAACACAGGACTTTGCTGGAATATTTAACAAGAGTGGAATGTGTGATTTTCTAACTACGAATCATTGTTTTTGTTTCCAAGGAGAATATAAAGAAGACTATAATGTAATTGTGAATAATGATGGAACTGTTGGAATTGATTGCTTGACTTGGGTTAATAATAATGTGAGAGTAAAAATTTATAATAAGTTTATTTGTCAAATTACAAGCCCTGGTGTAAATAAGCAGTTAGGTAACCATATTGTAGACTTTATTGCCTGTCCAGATACAAGATTATGTGAAACCTTTACCTCTGACTTGGCTAAAATGCATGGTATTACACGTTTGGAAGCAACAATTTATAACTACAGCATTAGAAATAACTATAGCTCTAATCAATTTGACCCTATTCAAGATTGCTTGTCACTCTTAAATGACAGTAAGAATTATTTCCAAAATGCTCCTATATTTTCTGTATCCTTAGCTAAAATGTGGACTAAACTGACAAACAATTTAAAGAATAGCTGTTGTTTGGTTTTTAACAATCTCTTACAATATGTTCACTGGGGAAATAGCAATACCAAGAAATTGACTGGAGTACAATTAAATCTGCCTACCAATCCACAACAACGAAATAAAATAATATCCTATGTAATCTCTGCATTTAGCTTTAATCTACTACCTATTAATTATGTGGAACTTTTCGAGAATGCAGACAACAAGGACAATATTAGTTTTATACAAAAGTGTTATATTAAGAGTGGAGAGACTTATTTCTCCAAGTCAACCACAGTTTTCTCTAGCATATCCAAAGTTGTTGACCTAGATGAGTTGGGTCTTGTAGCAACAGGTAACTTGATACCACAAGTCTTAAGAAAACGTGCAAACATAAGCTGTAAGCTTCTCCCGCACCCTGTTAAAGAGATACAGCCCTTGTCTCCTATCTCAGTGCTATCAACCAAGAAGCGTAAGCTAGAACTGGATGAAATTGATCTAAAACGGAGGAAAATTGAGTTTTTAGAGGCTACAGAGAGCATAAAGGAGCAGCACAAACAACTTATAGAATTTGAGGAAGAAATAGAAAATTTGAGAGAGGAACTTGAGCCATATTTTTATTCACATTGGAGGAATTTTGAGCCTAGTGGGGTTTATAATGTGACTGCATTTTCTGTAAATAATAAGGGAAAATTTCCATATGTAGGTGTTTTAGGAGAAAAGGAAGGTTCGAAACATGTGTACATTGTAAAAGGGTATCACAAAAATGTTTTTCTAAATGCATACAACGCAATAGAAGACCTTAAGAAAGTGGGTTATTTTGTAATCCCATACAACGACCAAAAAGAAATTATTTGTCTACCAAGGGAAGAAATTATTTGTGAAATTACTACCAATGGCATGACAAGCTATAATGGTAACACATTTCCAAAAATACAAAATCTAAAATTTTTGTCAGATGTATGGAAAAACTTGGAAGACACCCCATTCACACAGACAGAAGTGGAGCAGTATAATAACATCACAATGCTGGAAATTAAAGGAAAAGTAAAAGTAGGACAGTGCAAAAGATTAGAGAATCTACAAGAAGGAACAGAATTAGTCATTATTGCAATGAAAGAAGTGTACAATAGAAACAAGATACGGTATATTTTACAGTTTGAAAATCTGGAAGAATTGTATGTGTCAAACTATTGGTTGGAGGAGGAATTTGAGAGCTCTAACATTGATTTGAATTATAAAATTAGAATTAAGCTAGATGTTCTAAAGCATAACCCCAGTAGACATAAGGAAAGAGTTGTATTTTGTATTTAAGTTAAGGTATTGTAAATAGTCGAAAATGTGAGTGCAGAGAAGGTTGTAATCCAATGTGACATCATCCAGGCTAAGAGCAGTGATGGGTGGAACCAAGGTCATGTGATAGGGGGAGGAGGAGTGGGGGTCGCTGAAATTGCATCGCCGAAAGTAAAGTAAGGTGATTTCTTACCTTACTTTACTTTCGGCGATGCAATTTCAGCGACCCCCACTCCTCCTCCTTCTCTTATGAGCACACACCAATCAAATAACTAACCTTTGATTTGCTTTGTCCACCTTTGTACTATGTTCTCCTCCTCCTCCCTCTGAGGACAAAACTTGTCCTCTGTTCTCCTCCTTTGTCCTCCTCCTCTGTCCTCCTCCTCCACTCGTTTAGCAGGAAAGAAAAAATGAGAGAGGAATGTGGAGAAGAAGGGAGAACATTTGTGTAATTACACTCAATGTTATGACAAGCTACAATGGTCATACATTTCCTAGAATAGAATCACTTAAGTTTCTGTCAGATGTTTGGAAAAACTTGGAAGACACTCCCTTCACACAAAATCTACTTATCATTGCGCATGCGCAGTATCCTTCTCCTTAGCTGTATCCCTATAAATACTCCAGAATAATTGACATTCGCTCAGTTTGATAGTAGCAGCGAAACAGTGAACATGGCTTCTTCCAAAGTGTTTAGTGTGTCTCAGCTTTGTGGTAATAAAATAAAGCCTACCAATGAGCGGTTTGGTTTGTGGGTGTTGACAGAAAATCTGTGCAATGACAACCTTATTACAGACATTGGGAAAATTGATTACACTGATGGAGAAGAACTGTTAGTGCAGGATGAATCAAATCTTGTGCCTATAACAGAACCTTTTTGTGACAATATTATGCTTGTGAAAATCTGTGGTTTGGAGGATTGTCAAGAACTGGATAAAAGACGATTTATTCTAAAGAAGGAGATATGTGGATCATTCAACTTATACTTGAGAGGAAAATTCTCTAATATGGTGTCAGCTAAGCATGGAGTTAAAGCAAAGTTACCATACCTATTGGACAGTGGAAGCGATATGTCAAAGAAGATTCTACAACTGCTTGGGGAGGACAACTATAGAGAAGTGCAGCAGAAGTACTACAATCCAGTGGGGATACCATACAAAGTAGAGCTTGCCGATGTCCCCATTGCTACATTAATGGAGGAATTACCAACAATATTGGAGCAGCTAAGGAAGGAACATTTCTATCTTCTGGACTTGGACATAACACAGGACTTTGCTGGAATATTTAACAAGAGTGGAATGTGTGATTTTCTAACTACGAATCATTGTTTTTGTTTCCAAGGAGAATATAAAGAAGACTATAATGTAATTGTGAATAATGATGGAACTGTTGGAATTGATTGCTTGACTTGGGTTAATAATAATGTGAGAGTAAAAATTTATAATAAGTTTATTTGTCAAATTACAAGCCCTGGTGTAAATAAGCAGTTAGGTAACCATATTGTAGACTTTATTGCCTGTCCAGATACAAGATTATGTGAAACCTTTACCTCTGACTTGGCTAAAATGCATGGTATTACACGTTTGGAAGCAACAATTTATAACTACAGCATTAGAAATAACTATAGCTCTAATCAATTTGACCCTATTCAAGATTGCTTGTCACTCTTAAATGACAGTAAGAATTATTTCCAAAATGCTCCTATATTTTCTGTATCCTTAGCTAAAATGTGGACTAAACTGACAAACAATTTAAAGAATAGCTGTTGTTTGGTTTTTAACAATCTCTTACAATATGTTTACTGGGGAAATAGCAATACCAAGAAATTGACTGGAGTACAATTAA
The DNA here is from genome assembly GCF_014356525.2 of Nilaparvata lugens. NCBI lineage: Eukaryota > Metazoa > Arthropoda > Insecta > Hemiptera > Delphacidae > Nilaparvata > Nilaparvata lugens. Next base: position 76,169,843 of record NC_052518.1, on the reverse strand, counting down.
ATCTGCCTACCAATCCACAACAACGAAATAAAATAATATCCTATGTAATCTCTGCATTTAGCTTTAATCTACTACCTATTAATTATGTGGAACTTTTCGAGAATGCAGACAACAAGGACAATATTAGTTTTATACAAAAGTGTTATATTAAGAGTGGAGAGACTTATTTCTCCAAGTCAACCACAGTTTTCTCTAGCATATCCAAAGTTGTTGACCTAGATGAGTTGGGTCTTGTAGCAACAGGTAACTTGATACCACAAGTCTTAAGAAAACGTGCAAACATAAGCTGTAAGCTTCTCCCGCACCCTGTTAAAGAGATACAGCCCTTGTCTCCTATCTCAGTGCTATCAACCAAGAAGCGTAAGCTAGAACTGGATGAAATTGATCTAAAACGGAGGAAAATTGAGTTTTTAGAGGCTACAGAGAGCATAAAGGAGCAGCACAAACAACTTATAGAATTTGAGGAAGAAATAGAAAATTTGAGAGAGGAACTTGAGCCATATTTTTATTCACATTGGAGGAATTTTGAGCCTAGTGGGGTTTATAATGTGACTGCATTTTCTGTAAATAATAAGGGAAAATTTCCATATGTAGGTGTTTTAGGAGAAAAGGAAGGTTCGAAACATGTGTACATTGTAAAAGGGTATCACAAAAATGTTTTTCTAAATGCATACAACGCAATAGAAGACCTTAAGAAAGTGGGTTATTTTGTAATCCCATACAACGACCAAAAAGAAATTATTTGTCTACCAAGGGAAGAAATTATTTGTGAAATTACTACCAATGGCATGACAAGCTATAATGGTAACACATTTCCAAAAATACAAAATCTAAAATTTTTGTCAGATGTATGGAAAAACTTGGAAGACACCCCATTCACACAGACAGAAGTGGAGCAGTATAATAACATCACAATGCTGGAAATTAAAGGAAAAGTAAAAGTAGGACAGTGCAAAAGATTAGAGAATCTACAAGAAGGAACAGAATTAGTCATTATTGCAATGAAAGAAGTGTACAATAGAAACAAGATACGGTATATTTTACAGTTTGAAAATCTGGAAGAATTGTATGTGTCAAACTATTGGTTGGAGGAGGAATTTGAGAGCTCTAACATTGATTTGAATTATAAAATTAGAATTAAGCTAGATGTTCTAAAGCATAACCCCAGTAGACATAAGGAAAGAGTTGTATTTTGTATTTAAGTTAAGGTATTGTAAATAGTCGAAAATGTGAGTGCAGAGAAGGTTGTAATCCAATGTGACATCATCCAGGCTAAGAGCAGTGATGGGTGGAACCAAGGTCATGTGATAGGGGGAGGAGGAGTGGGGGTCGCTGAAATTGCATCGCCGAAAGTAAAGTAAGGTGATTTCTTACCTTACTTTACTTTCGGCGATGCAATTTCAGCGACCCCCACTCCTCCTCCTTCTCTTATGAGCACACACCAATCAAATAACTAACCTTTGATTTGCTTTGTCCACCTTTGTACTATGTTCTCCTCCTCCTCCCCTCTGAGGACAAAACTTGTCCTCTGTTCTCCTCCTTTGTCCTCCTCCTCTGTCCTCCTCCTCCACTCGTTTAGCAGGAAAGAAAAAATGAGAGAGGAATGTGGAGAAGAAGGGAGAACATTTGTGTAATTACACTCAATGTTATGACAAGCTACAATGGTCATACATTTCCTAGAATAGAATCACTTAAGTTTCTGTCAGATGTTTGGAAAAACTTGGAAGACACTCCCTTCACACAAAATCTACTTATCATTGCGCATGCGCAGTATCCTTCTCCTTAGCTGTATCCCTATAAATACTCCAGAATAATTGACATTCGCTCAGTTTGATAGTAGCAGCGAAACAGTGAACATGGCTTCTTCCAAAGTGTTTAGTGTGTCTCAGCTTTGTGGTAATAAAATAAAGCCTACCAATGAGCGGTTTGGTTTGTGGGTGTTGACAGAAAATCTGTGCAATGACAACCTTATTACAGACATTGGGAAAATTGATTACACTGATGGAGAAGAACTGTTAGTGCAGGATGAATCAAATCTTGTGCCTATAACAGAACCTTTTTGTGACAATATTATGCTTGTGAAAATCTGTGGTTTGGAGGATTGTCAAGAACTGGATAAAAGACGATTTATTCTAAAGAAGGAGATATGTGGATCATTCAACTTATACTTGAGAGGAAAATTCTCTAATATGGTGTCAGCTAAGCATGGAGTTAAAGCAAAGTTACCATACCTATTGGACAGTGGAAGCGATATGTCAAAGAAGATTCTACAACTGCTTGGGGAGGACAACTATAGAGAAGTGCAGCAGAAGTACTACAATCCAGTGGGGATACCATACAAAGTAGAGCTTGCCGATGTCCCCATTGCTACATTAATGGAGGAATTACCAACAATATTGGAGCAGCTAAGGAAGGAACATTTCTATCTTCTGGACTTGGACATAACACAGGACTTTGCTGGAATATTTAACAAGAGTGGAATGTGTGATTTTCTAACTACGAATCATTGTTTTTGTTTCCAAGGAGAATATAAAGAAGACTATAATGTAATTGTGAATAATGATGGAACTGTTGGAATTGATTGCTTGACTTGGGTTAATAATAATGTGAGAGTAAAAATTTATAATAAGTTTATTTGTCAAATGACAAGCCCTGGTGTAAATAAGCAGTTAGGTAACCATATTGTAGACTTTATTGCCTGTCCAGATACAAGATTATGTGAAACCTTTACCTCTGACTTGGCTAAAATGCATGGTATTACACGTTTGGAAGCAACAATTTATAACTACAGCATTAGAAATAACTATAGCTCTAATCAATTTGACCCTATTCAAGATTGCTTGTCACTCTTAAATGACAGTAAGAATTATTTCCAAAATGCTCCTATATTTTCTGTATCCTTAGCTAAAATGTGGACTAAACTGACAAACAATTTAAAGAATAGCTGTTGTTTGGTTTTTAACAATCTCTTACAATATGTTTACTGGGGAAATAGCAATACCAAGAAATTGACTGGAGTACAATTAAATCTGCCTACCAATCCACAACAACGAAATAAAATAATATCCTATGTAATCTCTGCATTTAGCTTTAATCTACTACCCATTAATTATGTGGAAATTTTCGAGGATACAGACAACAAGGACAATATTAGTTTTATACAAAAGTGTTATATTAAGAGTGGAGAGACTTATTTCTCCAAGTCAACCACAGTTTTCTCTAGCATATCCAAAGTTGTTGACCTAGATGAGTTGGGTCTTGTAGCAACAGGTAACTTGATACCACAAGTCTTAAGAAAACGTGCAAACATAAGCTGTAAGCTTCTCCCGCACCCTGTTAAAGAGATACAGCCCTTGTCTCCTATCTCAGTGCTATCAACCAAGAAGCGTAAGCTAGAACTGGATGAAATTGATCTAAAACGGAGGAAAATTGAGTTTTTAGAGGCTACAGAGAGCATAAAGGAGCAGCACAAACAACTTATAGAATTTGAGGAAGAAATAGAAAATTTGAGAGAGGAACTTGAGCCATATTTTTATTCACATTGGAGGAATTTTGAGCCTAGTGGGGTTTATAATGTGACTGCATTTTCTGTAAATAATAAGGGAAAATTTCCATATGTAGGTGTTTTAGGAGAAAAGGAAGGTTCGAAACATGTGTACATTGTAAAAGGGTATCACAAAAATGTTTTTCTAAATGCATACAACGCAATAGAAGACCTTAAGAAAGTGGGTTATTTTGTAATCCCATACAACGACCAAAAAGAAATTATTTGTCTACCAAGGGAAGAAATTATTTGTGAAATTACTACCAATGGCATGACAAGCTATAATGGTAACACATTTCCAAAAATACAAAATCTAAAATTTTTGTCAGATGTATGGAAAAACTTGGAAGACACCCCATTCACACAGACAGAAGTGGAGCAGTATAATAACATCACAATGCTGGAAATTAAAGGAAAAGTAAAAGTAGGACAGTGCAAAAGATTAGAGAATCTACAAGAAGGAACAGAATTAGTCATTATTGCAATGAAAGAAGTGTACAATAGAAACAAGATACGGTATATTTTACAGTTTGAAAATCTGGAAGAATTGTATGTGTCAAACTATTGGTTGGAGGAGGAATTTGAGAGCTCTAACATTGATTTGAATTATAAAATTAGAATTAAGCTAGATGTTCTAAAGCATAACCCCAGTAGACATAAGGAAAGAGTTGTATTTTGTATTTAAGTTAAGGTATTGTAAATAGTCGAAAATGTGAGTGCAGAGAAGGTTGTAATCCAATGTGACATCATCCAGGCTAAGAGCAGTGATGGGTGGAACCAAGGTCATGTGATAGGGGGAGGAGGAGTGGGGGTCGCTTAAATTGCATCGCCAAAAGTAAAGTAAGGTGATTTCTTACCTATATGAAGACTCCACTGATCCATCTCAGTACAGTAGCTTGATGTTGTATCAGCAAAGACAAGATCACTACTAACAGATTAGCTTGCTCTAGCTTATTATTATTATGAAAAGCACACTCTAGCAATAATTTATTGTACTTTATAATATATATTTGGTTACAGTTTGGTTTCATTGTTTTCACAGCATTTTCTCACCTCACTACTCGGTCTCATAAGCAGTTGTGCTCTCGTGAGGGAATCGATCATACCATAGACCGCTATCTATACCTGTACCATAGACCGCTATCTTACCATAGGCCGCTATCTACACCTCTACACTCGAGGAGATTCACGCACCATCAACACATGTAAGTTCATTTTTACTTAAAGTTTTCTCCTCCGAGGAGGAAAATTGTGCTCCGAGCACAGTTTTTATCCTCCGAGCACAGTGTTTGTCCTCGGAGGATAAAAAACCTTCTACATTATACTGCATGCTTGTGATTTTTTCGCCTCATCTGTATGATGAGCGTCTTTTGTCTTAGACTCATCAGCATAATATATACAAAACGGTGTATGCATTACTTTTTCAAATGGTTCAACGATAATATATTTACAAAACACACATTGTAGATAGTGATAGTTATGTAAGAAATAACCATTTCTTGCAAAATAGTCTGCTCTATCAGTTAATGGTTTGCAAATGTAACAATGTAGATGGTGTGGAGGTAGTTTTTCAAACCACTCTCCTTGTACAGATAAATCTTCTGGCATATTAGTAAATGATAAATATCTTTCTTCATATAATCGTAGAATATTATTATCGTAATTCTCATCTTCAATTGTTATATTTCCTTTCCTTCTACAATTTGAGCTAAACTTTGCATGTTCGTTGGCTACAACATCATTTTGCTCCCAATCTCCTATACAAACTGAACAAAATACGCAGCGCACAATATCCGGTTCACTTGCGAATACAAAACCGTCTTTCGCCATATTTTCTGCCGACAAATTCTGACTAGTTTTTGTCCATTTTTTATCGAATGTTAATAATCTCAATCTTTCATGTAACATTATCTGTCCTTGTGATAACATCGTGAATGTCAATTCACAACTGATTGTGAATTACATTCCTTTACACATACTATTGCTTATGTCATCCTGATCATTTTGTTTTTTCAGTATCATGCCGAGGGAACGCAGACTTCGTGGGATCAATTCAAGCGCAGTTCGCCATCGCATCAGTTTTGAGGATGAGGATATTGACATTGAGAGTGTGCTTGAGAGGACGAAAACTCGAGTGTTCGAGATAATTAGGGAGCATGCGGCACGGTATGATGCAAATGTTAAGTGGTACATAGTGCTTAACGTTTTATTGTATAAATTAGTGGTGCTGGATGACAAGGTTGATGAGTCTGTTTCATCTCTAATAAATCTACATAGTTACTCCAACATAGCGCTGAACGTGCTTGAGAACTATGAAGATTTTAATGAGCATTTTTTCTTGGCTGTGAGAAAAATCATCATGTCTTTCGAAAATTTCGTAAGACATGGGTCTGGATGGGTGTTGAAGAAAATTGAATCACTGGATGTAAATGTAATCAAATATAATCCTATATACACATCCAGTTTCATTCAAACACCCCAGTTTTTGAAAAACAAAAAATGTATTATAAATGTCAAAAATCTTTCTGACGAAAAATGTTTTTTGTGGTCGGTCCTCGCATATTTCCATCAGAAACCAAAGGACTCACACTTAACTGTAAAGTATTTGAGCAAGTTTGCTCACAGACTCAATATGCGAGGTGTAAATTTCCCGGTGACGACACGCGATATTAAGAAATTCGAAATACTCAATCCAGACATTGCAATTCACGTCATCGCGTATGACAACAAAAAGTTTTTCCCCTACCGTACAAGCATTTTCCGCACGCGTAAACACCAAATTAATCTTTTAATGTTGAAAGGCGATGCAGGAAAAACACATTATTGTTTAATCAACACCGCGAATGGGAAAAACGGGCTATCGCGTCTTTTCTCTCACCTTTCAAAACACAAGGGTCAAGTACACATTTGCAATTTCTGTTTTCACCGGTTCATATCAAACAAATCTATAAATGTAGACGGGAAAGCAAATTTGTTGAAACATATGGAACTTTGTTCCAAGTTTGAATCTCAGCGCGTTTCATATCCTAAACGCGGAGAGACAATTAAATTCAAGAAACTAGGCGCGACGTTGAAGAAAAAGTACACTATTTACGTGGATTTAGAAACATACGTTGTGAATATTGATAATGATGATGATGATGATTCCGATTCCGATGAAATTACTCGTAGTTACACCAAGAAAACGGCGCGGCATATTCCTTGCGGGTATTGTTTCGTTGTTATAGATGTAAACGGAGAAATCGCCTACGGACCTGTACTCCATAGATCGAGTAGTTTAGACGAAAAAATCATGGAGAAATTTCTTCAGGAAATTACAGATCTTGGCGAAATTTTGTATGAGGATATGAAACGTGAAATTCCGATGCAACATTTGTCCGAAAGTGAAGAGCGCGAATTTCAAAATTCAGTAAACTGCGGGCTTTGTGCTGAACCGTTCTCAGAAACCGATATTAAATGTCGTCACCACGCGCACGAAACCGGTAATTACCTATGTGCAGCACACGTTTCTTGCAATTTAACAGCGCGTACTCCAGATTACATTTCGTGTTATTTCCATAATTTCTCCGGTTTTGATTCGCATTTTATCCTGAAAGCGCTCGGTAAATGTAAAAAAGAAATTTCCTGCATCGCAAATACGTCAGAAAGATTTTTGACACTTTCAGTAGGCAAAATTAAATTTCTAGATTCCTACAAGTTTATGTCTGAATCCTTGGAAGTATTGGTGCGTAATTTGGTAGAAAGTACAGACATGGAAAAGAAGTTCGAAAGATTATTTTCGGTGTTTCATGATCCACCTCGCGAACACAGACAGCTCTTGTTGAAAAAAGGAGTATACCCATACTCGTACATGAGCTGTCCCGAAAAATTCGCGGAAACATCGCTCCCTCCCATTGAATGTTTTCATAATGACTTAACTGATACACCTCTGTCTCGCGAAGAATATGAGCATGCGCAAAGAGTGTTCTCAACATTCAAGCTGAAAAATCTGGGTGAATATCACGATTTTTATTTATGTTTGGACGTTATGTTATTAGCAACAGTATTTGAATCCATGAGGTCTACGCTTTTTAGCTCATACGGCCTCGATGTGACCCATTTTCTTTCCCTCGCGGACTTCACCTGGAATTGCATGTTGAAGTACACTAAAGTCGAATTGCAATTACTTACAGATCCGGACATGCATCTCATGTTCGAAGCGGGAATGAGAGGCGGGGTCTCATTTATCGGTAAACGTTATTGTGAGGCGAATAATAAACATCTACCTGAGACATACGATCCCTCAAAACCGTCTAATTATCTCCTTTACGTGGATGCTAATTCTCTTTACGCGGATGCTATGAGCAGACCCCTCCCTTTTGGGAATTTCAAATTCCTCACAGAGGAAGAAATTTCCAAACTTGATTTTGCGAATTTGGACAGCAATTCAGGAACTGGTTACATAATTGAATGCGATCTCGAGTACCCGAAAGATTTACACGATAAACATGCCAGCTTCCCTCTCGCGCCGCTACACTTAACTCCCCCGCGGGAATTGCTGTCCGAGTATCAGACAAATGAGAACGGTCAGGGAGTGACCAGAAAACTCATGAACACACTTTTTAACCGTGAAAAGTACATTGTACACTATGTCAATTTAAAACTCTACCTTCAGCTCGGTTTGAAATTATTGAAAGTGCATCGCGTCATTAGTTTTTCCCAATCTCCCTGGCTGAAAAGCTACATCGACTTCAATATCCGGAATAGACAGAACGCGAAAAATAAATTTGAAATATCCTTCTTTAAGGCCTGTTGCAATCTTTGTTTTGGTAAGACTATACAATCAGTTCGGAAACACATTAATGTTAAAATTATTACAGACGAAAAACGATTAGACAAGTACATTTCAAATCCGTTATGCAAACGCTGGCAAATAATTAGTCCGGACGTGATCGCGGTTTTCTCTCGTAAATTGGAACTTAAAATGAACAAACCTGTCTATTCCGGCTTCAGTGTACTGGAGTTGAGTAAATTCCATATGTACGAATTCTTTTATTGCAAATTACAAAAAATCGTACCCTGGAACCGCGTAGAACTCTGTATGACCGACACCGACAGTTTTCTTCTAAACCTAAAAGTCGAAGATGTGTATCAGTTGATTAGAGAAAATTTGACCCTTTTCGATACTTCTAACTATCCACCTGCCCACCCTTGCTTTTCCATGGAAAGAAATAAAGTTGTAGGTAAGTTTAAGGATGAAACGGGCTCAAGGCCGATCTCTAAATTTATAGGTCTTAGATCGAAACTTTACAGCTTTTTAGTTGGTAATGAGAATGATGACGAGGTTGTAAATAAATGCGTAGCAAAAGGAGTAAAGTCATCGGTTAAATGTAGAAAACTTAATTTTAATTTGTATAAGAAATCATTGTTTGAACGTAGTGTACATGTAGAAAAATTTAGTATGTTAAGATCCTATAACCATAGTATGTTTCAGGTCGAATGTGCAAAAATTTGTTTGAGTCCTTATGACGATAAAAGATACATTGAAGAAAATGGTCTGAATACTCTCCCTTTCGGTCATTATAGTCTCAACACTTCAACTGATTGATCAGTATGTGCTGTGACAATCATCCAACACCACTAATTTGATTTGTCTGTTGTAAATATCATGATGTACATTTGTTGAAAATATATTAGCTCCTCATAAAAAATTGGTTCTCATTTCGTAATATAAGAATCCATAATCTGTCTGATGATGTGGAGAGTGTTGCTCTGCATTCCAATCTCTGGGAAACGCCTCTCTATACATCATCATGACCTCGGTCATTGTTCTAACTATTCAGTGGCTTATCAGATCACGCTCTGTACGTTTGTAATCATGAGCCAATTACCAATTGTTAACTTTGATACCTTAATTACAAATAAAGAAAAGCCTACATTTTGTAAAAATGGGAATCTGCTACCTCACAATGCGCGAATGTTAATAATTTCTCCTAGTGCTGGAGGAAAAACAAATCTCTTATTTAATTTAGTATTTGCTGAAAATGGTTTAAAATTTAAGCACATTTACTTATTTAGTAAAAGTTTATATCAACCAAAATATGTCTTTTTAAAACAGGTATTTGCAGGTTTGAAAAATATCGGATTTCACATGAAAGATGATGTGAGCCAAATTCCCCATCCAAACCGAATCCCTGAATATAGCTTGGTAATTTTTGATGACTTGCAACTGAGTAATGTGCCACAGATTAGAGAATATTTTACAATGGGTCGTCATCGTAATATTGATACTGCATATTTAATTCAGAGTTATGGTGCCACACAGAAACATTTCACTAGAGATAACGCAAATATGATTATTATTTTTAAGATGGATTTATTGAGTCTCAAATTAATTCACAGAGATCATGTTGGAGGAGATATGTCTTATAAAGATTTCAGTAAACTTTGTCATACAGTTTGGAATCGTAAACCGCATAACTTTCTTACAATTTTAAAAGAATGTACTATAAAGGAAGGAAAATATCGGGATTCACTGGACACGATACTTTCCCCTCAGTAGAGATTAATTCTTTGTACAGTCATGTTGTCTAAAACACATAAGAGTAGGAGGAGGAGGGGGAGGAAGAGGAGAGGAAATAGCTTAGTAAATAACAGGAAGGAGAATTTAATAGAAACGATTAAGACATTACGAAAGGTGATTAGTGACAAGCATAAAAGCCTTATTAATTTTGAAAAACGAACGGATGAATTCAATAGGAAATCTCTTTCGCCATTAATTGAACCTATAATTGAATTGGGAAAAACCAAATCTACATTACATTCTAATCATGATGTAAAAAAGGAAGAAGTAAAAGAGGAACAAGAGAGTATGGAAATTGATAATGAAGATGATGATGATGATGATGATGATGATGATGATGATGATGATGATGATGATGATGATGATGATGATGATGATGATGATGATGATGATGATGATGATGATGATGATGATGATGATGATGATGATGATGATGATGATGATGATGATGATGATGATGATGATGATGATGATGATGATGATGATGATGATGATGATGATGATGATGATGATGATCCCACTCGCAAGTATGAACTGAAAAGTGAAAAAGATCTCCTTCAAGCAGACCTTATTGAAATGATAAGTTTATCACGTTTTAATAAGGGTTATAAATATATCTTAGTTGTTATTAATTGTTTTACAAAATTTGCATATTGTGTACCATTAAAAGACAAGACAAGTCAATCTGTATTTAACGCTCTCCAACCAATTATTTCTAAAAATAAGGGCATTAAGCTGTTCCAAACAGATCAGGGAACAGAATTCTTCAATTCAAAAGTTAAAGCATTATTAGATAAATATAGTATTAAACATTACCATGTTTTTACCGATAAGAAAGCATCCATAGTTGAACGGCTGATTAGAACACTTAAAGCAAAAATTTATAGATATTTAACTGAGCATGGAACAAAAAACTGGTTAACCAATCTAGACAGTTTAGTTAAAAATTATAATGCTACAGTGCACAGTTCAATTAGAATGAAACCTAAAGATGTGGGGAAAAAAGATCGTACACATGTTTTATCGTCATTGAATTCTGCATTCAATAGACGATATAAATTGAAAAATTCAAAACCAAAATTTAAGCTAGGCGATATCGTGCGAATCTCGAAGAAACGATTATTTTTCGATAAATCTTATAACATAAACTGGAGCGCAGAGTATTTTGTGATTCATTCTATATTTCCTTCCAAACCTATAACCTACTCACTGAGAGATCTAAACGGTGAAGTAATTAGTGGGCGGTTTTATGCAGAAGAAATTAAAAAAACACAATTAAACGAAACGGAGAGACAAGTGTATTTGATTGAAAAAATATTAAAACGTGATAAAAAAGGATTGTTAGTGAAATGGATTGGATTTTCTAAACCTAGCTATATTAGTAAAGATCAATTATTAGATGAAAAATAGTTTTGTAAATACATTCCATTTATTGTAAATATCATGATGTACATTTGTTGAAAATATATTAGCTCCTCATAAAAAATTGGTTCTCATTTCGTAATATAAGAATCCATAATCTGTCTGATGATGTGGAGAGTGTTGCTCTACATTCCAATCTCTGGGAAACGCCTCTCTATACATCATCATGACCTCGGTCATTGTTCTAACTATTCAGTGGCTTATCAGATCACGCTCTGTACGTTTGTAATCATGAGCCAATTACCAATTGTTAACTTTGATACCTTAATTACAAATAAAGAAAAGCCTACATTTTGTAAAAATGGAGATCTACTACCTCACAATGCGCGAATGTTAATAATTTCTCCTAGTGCTGGAGGAAAAACAAATCTCTTATTTAATTTAGTATTTGCTGAAAATGGTTTAAAATTTAAGCACATTTACTTATTTAGTAAAAGTTTATATCAACCAAAATATGTCTTTTTAAAACAGGTATTTGCAGGTTTGAAAAATATCGGATTTCACATGAAAGATGATGTGAGCCAAATTCCCCATCCAAACCGAATCCCTGAATATAGCTTGGTAATTTTTGATGACTTGCAACTGAGTAATGTGCCACAGATTAGAGAATATTTTACAATGGGTCGTCATCGTAATATTGATACTGCATATTTAATTCAGAGTTATGGTGCCACACAGAAACATTTCACTAGAGATAACGCAAATATGATTATTATTTTTAAGATGGATTTATTGAGTCTCAAATTAATTCACAGAGATCATGTTGGAGGAGATATGTCTTATAAAGATTTCAGTAAACTTTGTCATACAGTTTGGAATCGTAAACCGCATAACTTTCTTACAATTTTAAAAGAATGTACTATAAAGGAAGGAAAATATCGGGATTCACTGGACACGATACTTTCCCCTCAGTAGAGATTAATTCTTTGTACAGTCATGTTGTCTAAAACACATAAGAGTAGGAGGAGGAGGGGGAGGAAGAGGAGAGGAAATAGCTTAGTAAATAACAGGAAGGAGAATTTAATAGAAACGATTAAGACATTACGAAAGGTGATTAGTGACAAGCATAAAAGCCTTATTAATTTTGAAAAACGAACGGATGAATTCAATAGGAAATCTCTTTCGCCATTAATTGAACCTATAATTGAATTGGGAAAAACCAAATCTACATTACATTCTAATCATGATGTAAAAAAGGAAGAAGTAAAAGAGGAACAAGAGAGTATGGAAATTGATAATGAAGATGATGATGATGAGTATGAAGATGAGGAAGAGGGAGAGGAGGATGATGATGATGATGATGATGTTGGTGCTAGCAGAATCAATGATTTGTTGAGCAAATACCTAACAGTGTTTCATAAGGAAAAGTTGAATAATTCAATTACTTATGGAGTTTCATACAAAGATCAAAGTGAAAAGTATTATATCGGTGATATACAGGTAATATTTGATAATGGATATATAGATGTTGATAAAGAAAGAATTCAATTAACTCGCGGATTACTCGAATTATTATTCAAAGCGAGACCAAACAGAAATCTTTATAATAATGATGACCTTGACAAGTACAAACGTATCTTATTACTTACTGGCGTACATTTAGATCGAAGAGGCTATGTTAAACGTAATCATGGAATTAAATCGCAATTGATTCAGAAATTATTTCCCAGTAAAAAACTTGTTAAAAAGAAGGGACAAGGTTTGTTGAATTTTGCAAAAAATATTTCTCATGAAAGAAATTACCAATACTTTGATAGTTTTGATGAACTAGTGGAAAGATTAAATTTACTCTATTCCTCAAAAGCTTCTGGGAATTCTGCTCATGATGTTGAGATTTCATCTATACTAGAAGAGCTCAGAGAAGCAAAACTAATTATTTAGTGTCACGATGACCTTGCATCGATTCGGACGGATTGAAACACCTACTGCTACCGCTTCAACTGCTGAGGTTTCCTGTAATATTGATGTCATAACACAGACTATAATTGATTCAATAAATCAGCAGGGAATCAGTGAAGCTGTTAAAAGTTCATTACAGACTTTTAGTGCAAATATTGATAAAGTTATCATAGAGAGAACACAAACTCTACAGAGTGCATTAGGAGAAGTGAAAAATTTATCAGATACCTTTTCAACCCAGTTGGTTAGTATTGACAAAAATAAGGTTGATAAATCTTATTTGGACGAAAAATTGAAAGCCATTTCTGATAAAATTAAAAATTTAGAGATCTTGGACAGAAACTATCTTAACACTAAACTGAAACAGCTTAGTACAGAAATTTTTACTAAAGTAAATGAAACACAACCGTCAGTAATTGATAATAAATATTTAGATACTGTTTTGGAGAAATTGACTAGTAAAAATATAACTAAGGAAGAATTTGAAAAAAGATTATCTGGAATGGCAGACGCAATAAAAGCTACTATTTTTGATGGGATTAAACAATTCGTTACAAAGGATGCTGTTAATGGTCTGATTAAACAAATTACTGAGCAATATGCACAAAAAACTGATTTAAAAGATTTTATTAAGAAAGATGAATTGGATCTTGCTGTTAAAAAGGTTAATGATGAACTAACAACCTTGATTACAAATTCTGAAAAAGATACTGTGATGAGACTGCAATGTTCACCCGCTTTTATAGATTATTTAAAATTATTCATTCACAAAATGGCCTACGATATTGTAAGGAATTACGCAAAAGTTAGTTTTAATATGAATTGGATAGAAGCTAAACAACATAATTTGACTGAGGAACAGGTGGGAGATTTGATTACATCGAAAATGGGTCTTGGTCAATATGCTGGGTTTGTATTAGCCCCAAAAGAAAATCTATAACGAGCGGTAAGCATTGCTGGACATCACATTAGATAAGGAAAGTATAGCACGCGTCGAATTGCAGCAACAGAAGGTGTCATTTGCTTTGAAACGTTCGAACTGATAAGATGAGTGCTTATTTCGATTGCACAAGCTTTAATGAATTTTCAATTGATGCAGACCCACAAGCAAATTGGGGTTTTGACCATTTGGCTTACGATTGGTATACTGTAACCAATGTCACATTTCCTGATAGTGGTGAAATTTGCATACACATAATTGATAGTGAAGGAGACTTTAAAGAGGTTATCAACTTGCCCAATGAGTATTCTCTAGTCTTAAACAAGCATAAACTTAAAAGTTTTCTTTCACGCTCGTGGGAACTTAATGTCAGTGGAAATCGAATTTTCCTAAGAGAACTGCACCGATATTGATGATGTTGATACCCCAAGTGATATAGGTCTGAGAATATCTATAAATATTTTTGGAATGCTTGTTCGTACTAAATTTACTATAGATATTCTCGGAGAGCACACTTAAAAAGCAACGCCTGCAGGTTTGTACAGCACATAGAAAATTTGTGAAATTTTTCTTAACTGTCGGGTGGAAAGCAAACCAATCACTTTTTACAGTATAAAGATGGATTCATTCATCTAGCATTCACTTTAATTTGACAGTATAAAGATGGATTCACTTTAATTTGACAGTAGAAATATGGATTCACTTTAATTTGACAGTAGAAAAGGGAAAAAGGGAAATTATTTTTTCCCTCACTGTCTCTCTTCCTCCCCCTCGTCCTCACTGGGAGAGGGGTGAGGGTGAGGGAGAGGGAGAGGGAGAAGGAGAAGGAGAGGGAGAGGGAGAAGGAGAGGGAGAAGGAGAGGGAGAAGGAGAGGGAGAAGGAGAGGGAGAGGGAGAAGGAGAGGGAGAGGGAGAGGGAGAAGGAGAGGGAGAGGGAGAGGGAGAGGAGAGGGAGAGGGAGAGGAGAGGGAGAGGGAGAAGGAGAGGGAGAGGAGAAGGAGAGGGAGAGGAGAGGGAGAGGGAGAGGAGAGGGAGAGGGAGAAGGAGAGGAGAGGGAGAAGGAGAGGGAGAGGGAGAGGGAGAGGAGAGGGAGAAGGAGAGGGAGAAGGAGAGGAGAGGGGGAGGGGGATTTGCGCAAAAATTTTTCCTTATTTCTCGCGGATTGCGCAAAAATTCTTCCCAGAAGTATCTATATGAGTCTACTTATTTCCACAAGTGGAGGCTACACCCTAACATGAAAAAAACAGAGGTGTGCTGTTTTCACTTGAATAATGGGGAGGCTAGGGTAAAACTGGATGTGAGGTTTGACAACAAGCAATTACAGCATAATTTCTTTCCAAAGTACCTTGGGGTGACGCTTGACCGCACTCTGTCCTACAAAAATCACCTTCATAATGTTGCTGAGAAACTAAAAACTAGGAATAATATTCTACAAAAACTCTGTGGAACAACATGGGGAGCATCAGCAACAACTTTGCGCTGTTCTGCCCTAGGACTAGTATACCCCACAGCTGAATACTGTGCGGCTGTGTGGATAAATAGTGCCCATGTGAATAGAGTCAACACTCAGCTGAATAATTCCATGCGACTTATTTCTGGGACCATTAGAACCACCCCCACATATTGGCTGCCAGTTCTCAGCAACATTGCTCCAGCAGAGCTGCGAAGATCTTTTGCTCTTGTTCGTGAGTATAATAAGATAAAAAATGACAGAGCACTCCCAATCCACAGAGATCTTCTGGAGCTCGGTAACAGGCTGAGGTCAAGGCGCCCTCCCATGCGCTTGGCTGAGTGGCTAGAACGTGAGAATTTCTCTTTTGCTGATAGCTGGGAGGAGGAGTGGATGAATAGAGCACCTCTCAGTGTTAGTCTGAGGTATTCTGTTGGGAGGAGTGTGGCTGGGTTTGATCTGCCAAGGCGAACATGGACAGCACTCAACAGGATAAGAACTGGGCACGGAAGATGTAGAGCATCTCTTAGTGTCTGGGGTAGATTGCCCTCCCCTGATTGTGATTGTGGAGAGGCTAGACAAACAATGAATCATATAATCCGGCATTGTGCTATTCGAGCCTATCAGGGCGGTTCAGATGATTTTGTAGCAGCATCTCCACAAGCAATAGCCTACATAACCAACCTGGACATTCAAGTTTGACTTGATTATTTCCTATTTCCTTGTGCATATATACACTTTTCTTTGTCATATATTTTATTCTATAACCTAGATAGATGGTTTTATTTTGTTTTATATATATATATATTTTTTTTCAAGCTGACAAAGTTCAAAAACCTGCATATATTTTTGTGAATTCATGTGTGTGTATGTGTGTGTCTATGTGTCTGCCATACGCTAATAATAATAAATATTGATCTATATTTACTTTTCATGGCAGTTAGAGCAGTAAACCCAGTTCCACACGAATAAATTATCGCAAATGGAGTCAATATCTTCAATACATTATCACTCAAAATTTGGTGTTCCATTTGCACACCAATCCAGAAGGATGTGAGAGAATATTCTTTGTTCTGAACAAAGCTCAGGCTAGAGCTACCAGAGGACTGTAATTTACTATTTATATAATCAAATACAAACAAGGGGTAAAATTTAATCTTCAATTTGAGCCAGGTTATTTGTACAGTTAAACTCTGCATTAATGAACAATAAAAGGAGCAAAAACTTACCAGATTTAATCCAATTTTGTCTACTTGCCCTTCGAAGCCTTTATTAGGTGTTTTGGTCAGATTCAAGGTGGGAAGAAATCTGGGAAAAGAAAGGTTTGCTTCCGGGCTGCCTTTTCGCGTTGATTCTGTGTTCAACTTGCAGGTCAATGTTCGAACAAAGCTCAAACTGATTCTCTATAAATTCAAATCTGATTCAAATTAATTCAATTTAACACTATTTATGCTGTTATACTCAATTCACACACACTACACTCAAACAATCAATTACAAGAAATTTCCGAACGAAATTACATGACAAAAAATACAAACTTGATCTTGCACAAGACGACGGGATGACAATACAAGACAAACGACTGACTAATGGACGAAAGCAAGAATGACTGGTGAAACAAAAACTGAAAACCAGGATGACCAGGCAAAACAGCTGGACGATCTGCACTGGTGCAAACAAGCCTGCTATTGGCAGAACTGCAGTCAGGGATTTGGCGCTACGATTCGAATGCTCTGGCCAAACCATTCTTCAAACTTCATTTTAAGCGCAGAGTCACCTTAGAGATCAATGAGGTTTTCTTAACTCATTGATTAAGAATTTAAATGGGTTTTGAATTCATGCCAAACCATTCAAGTTTGTATTTATATTAAATGAACAAATAATATTTATATTTATACAAATATTTTCCGAAACTACTTTTGAGGATTTCTAAATTTTCAAAAACATATTTCTTCTCATTGGCTGGAGTTAGATAGATTTGTATGAAATGTTAGATACATTTCTTCAGTAATAATCTTAA